>NC_059471.1:48431019-48731019 GCF_018139145.2 Gymnogyps californianus | reverse complement strand
TTTTTGTATATGGATTCTTAAATGACACTCTAAGATCTGTATGTGCTTTCATAAATACTCATTCTAACTGAAAAAGACAGTGCAAGATGTATATATATGATATTTTTGGTTTACAGACACAGATATCTAAAAAAAAAAATCTCTAATAACTATGCTGTAGTACTATTGACAGAATATAACAAGGAGTTTATTAACCCAGAAAAGCATCAAGGAAGTTTTTTATTTGCTCCAAAACTTTCTGTGAGCCTCTGATTTTATTTAAATAAGAAAGATCCTGGGAATTTAACAGATATTTTTAAGGCTGATTTCTCCAAGGGATGACAAAATTAAGATGAAGAGCCAGCACAGATAGATAAATGAGATCTATTTTCCTCCAAAGGGAGTGAAAGACAGACTACGTTATTGTTACTTGATATTTAGAGGAAAGATTGTTCATTTTTAGTATTCAGACAAACAACATTTGGAAGAGGTTGCATGTTTTGGACAGACATTTTTTCAAATAACTTCGGTTCCTTAATTTCTTTAGGGATTACAACAACTAACATTCCTTTCAACAGAGCCAGAGAGCATCTTGATTAACTGCAGTTGTGTGAAACAGATTTGTCTAAGTATCAATTTGCTGTCAACCTGTCTGCCATCTCCATAAATTATGTAAACAATTGTGCGAGAGCAAATAGAGTTTATGTTGATTTTCCAGGATGTGTTCTATCATTTCATTTGATTATGATAAAAAGGCATTTTCCATGACTAACAACTTGCATAAAATTGGCAGTTGGCCATTTCAGAACATTTAGTTATGTAATTATGCTTTTTATATATTTATGTCTGCTCAGTTACACAATCAGTAACTGAAGGACACACACCTTCTGCACCTTAAGCACTTTACTATTGCACAATAAAAAACATTATCCTGAAAATGGTATTGGCAAGAAAATTATGAAGCATAATGTATGCTTTTAGTTATAAGACAATGTTATGCTATAAGAGGCTTCAGATGGCATGCACTTATGTGTCACACTTACATATCCTCCATAAGGAAAAAACATAATGTGAAGAATTTCACAGGAAGGTATTGATTTTTGATTGTTGCTTTGTTGCGAATGTAGGTGGTTCTGAATAAAAGGTGCCTCCTCCATCCACTATTAGTATTTGAGAATTCTACAAACAGCTAAAGGATATAAAACAAACTATTCCATCTAAGTTAAGTTGGTCTGCATTGCAATCATAACACTAGTGTGATCCAAATGCATTCCAGGTCTTTAGAAGATACTAAAAGTTCTGACAGCGGCTGAAGTTGGAGAATGTGAGGAAAAAAATTGTATTATCTTATGTATGTAAACCATCTATATATGTGAATGTGAGAGAGGACGCTACTTCTCTGTTTTTCATGTCTTTTACTGATGGTGCATGATAAAGTGAGTATCATATGATGCATCTCACTCAGTGTCTATAGCCCACATTAGATCTTGGTGCTGTTGTTACTGGATGTGGTGCCATATACAGATCACAGCTCTGGAAAGGTCTGCTACCATTTATAGTTGCAGATCTTACATTTCAGTCTCAGCCTTTCACCCCTAGTTAGTATTCTTCAACTCCAGCAATGCCAACAGTGAAGCTTAGCTCTATCTTTGTTCCTAAATTTATTTTCTTTCTTGCAAGATGGGCACATGACTAACATTTTATGTTGTATACCCTGACAATGGTATTTCAGTATTCATTGTATTTAGGGTGTAGTCTTGAAAATTCTGACAATTCTAGAGGAAGGAAACAGAACAAGTAGCATTCCCATAATTCAGGAAACTATTTAAATTTTGGGATTTTTTCAGTTTTACTTGTTTCTTTTATTCAGCTTACTGCTTCTCACATGTCACTTTTCCTCTCTCTTGTACCACAAATGTGAAGGATGTTAAGAAGACCAGGATCATTATACTCTGCAGTGTTCTGACACCTCTTGTCAATTTAGATCTTTAGTGAAGTATTTTTGTCCTGTATTTTGGGGCATAGTAGGCATTAGTTACAAGCTTCTATCCACATCTTTGTGCTCTGTCTGATTATTTTTGTTTTCCATTGAAATTTAATGCTTATTGCTTTTGTCCAACAGGTTAAGGTAGAGACACTTACACATCTGCCACATTCAATCCTCTGACCAGTTATATGAAAGCCCTTTCTGGGAAAGTAGTATCTGCCAGGTAGAAATTAAACAAGATGCAAGTCATTTTTTCTCTTCCTAAAGTAAAAAGAAGCACTCTAAACTAAAATGTGTCTACACCAAGGAGTTTGTGAGCTGGAAAAAGTAAGATGATTCATAAATGTTGAAAATATCTTTGAAAAAGCAGGTTTACAGAACTTCTCTTTAAACATTGTATTTTATAACCTAACTCATTAGCCTTATATGTCTATTTTCAGGTAGGATGTATGTTTATACAACTGTCAAATGCCATCTAGACTGATACTGCTTTACTTTATTATTGAACTAACATTACATCAACATTGATATTTTGCCTCTTCAAACCAAATGTTGCACATTTCTTATCATTAAACCCTGTATAAATCTAACCTGGAAATTAGTCTATGTGCATTCCACTGAAATAAACAATGATATATGAATGGATTATTTTTAGTTAATACAAGGTTACCCTCCGTTTCTAGTTATCACAAATCTACATCTATCTTTCCGTATAGAAGTAAACTCCTATATTTATCGTCTTACCCATACTGCATTTCTTTACAGAAAGAAAAGCCTGCTAATTTATTAGACCTCTCTGGGATCTCTCTCTTTTATTTACATTGCAGCTTTACTAAGACCTTAAAATACTCAGCAGAGTAAGTCAAGACATAGTATATACTAAATACATAAGATCTTGCCTATTAACATTTCTCTTACTTTGTCAAGGGCAGCAACACCATTTCTTAAAGCATTAAGAGATTTTAAGTAAAATAAGAGAGGAAAAAAAAGGAAAAACCTTCTTGATTACTCTACTAATGTTGGTAATGTAATTACAAGGGAAAAAAGAACAAACATGCAGCATGGGATTAGTCTCACCTGGCTGTAGAGGTTTACAGATCTACACCTGGATGTAAGCTAGTCAGTGTAAACTCTCTTTATGGTCAACAGAAACAAATAGGCACTTTTAGGAAACATTTTGCCTCAAATTTTTAATATTTTATTTAGGATGAGATAAATTCTGTCCTACAAATTCCTATTCTTATTCAAAAATTAAAAATCAATATTACATATGTAGAAATCTACATAAGGTCAATTAATCTCACTTACAAAATTGTTACATCAACCAACACAAGTGTGACAGACCTTGGATATGCACATTAGTCAAAAAGCATTACGTGTTTCCACACTCCTGTCCAAGGTACTGAGCATGGAACCCAAGAACGAATCTGCAGTTTTGTTTTTCAGAGTAAATCTCTAAGATTCTGATTCTTTTGTGATCAGTCCTTTGACAGAGCACTCATGAGTTCATCACACAAAATCAGAAAATATATTACTTTGAGTTTTCCTGGATTAAGAATGCTTCTTTCTGTCTTAAGCATATTATTTTTGGTGACTGAAAACAAGACATAAAGATGGCCCAGGACTAGAATTCTAAGAAAGAAAAAAAAAAAAAAAAAATCTGTGAAAACTCTCAGTATCAGACCAATTTCCTGAGATTTTACAGATATTTTATTGAATTAGGATTAGTTCATTTGAAATAATAATTGTGTAAGCAAAATCAAAAGCAAAACTTTGGATGAAAATTCAAAGTAGGAACTGCCCCCCCCCCCCGTTTATTCTGTCTTCTTGCACAAAAAACATTACACATGAAACTTTTAATAAATCCACCACATTCAATACTACATCAGATAGGATGAATATATGAGAGAATGAAATATAAAACTTTTACCTCCTTCTCATCCCTCCTCGCATACTAACTTCTGAAAGAAAACCCAACACTACAAAAAATAGAAAAATCTGTTAGAATTTTCATAGTTGTATTAGAATAATGCAGATGTAAACAGAGTAAGACAATTTTGTTTATTATTATATGCTCTACTGATATTTCCACCCTTGAAAAAATAATTTTGAGAACAGAATTTTGAAATAGATTACATATAGCCATCTTAAAAATACATTTTTATATAAAAATAGATAAAAATGATAAAAAGACCTGAGCATGAGCAAAAAGGAATTTTCAGTCTTTCAATGACACTCTGAGAACTACCTCTCCCTAAAAAAAAAACCCCAAAAACCTGAAACAAAGATTTTAATTATGAAGTTTTGACATGAATACTGATTGAATATTTGTCTTTTCTCTGATGTGTTATACAAACCTGAAATTACAATTGCTTCTTATTGTTGAAAGTGCACTATTACCTGTTCCTTGTCATCAGGAAATTAGCATCCTACACTTTGTTACTTGGTCTATTTCAATCAAATTGTTAACCCATGTCCTCTTCAATCTGCAAAATCAAAGTGTTTGAAACTTTAGGAATTTTTGTGTTTTTCAAACCATGCATTAACTATTTTAGTGCCACAGTTTGAATTTCAAAAGTTATGAAGCCTCTGAATACTTCTGCTGTCTATCTTACTTCATCCATGAATGATACCATAGATCTAGCAATGAGTCTTTGAATATTTGAGCAATAAAAACCCCATGGTCTGATGAGAATCATAGGCAGATTCTAGCAACTAAACAAAAAGATCATCAGTTAAGACCGAAGGGAAAAGTTTAGACTAACAGTCGCAGAAATCTTAAATAGAAGTGTAAGGGAAATTATTTCTCGGCTCTGTGTTCACAGTGTTCATGCCACTTTTATGAATGTTTTGCTGGGGTCCAAGAAACTGAGGTTATTAATAAAGGTAATTTCTTATTGAGTGCTCTACATAGAGAAATGACAAATATGTATATCCAGAGATATTGTTTCCATGGAAACAATAATTCAGCCACTTCATGCACATATATTAAAGAATATGTTTATGCAAGGGAGATGAGATATGGTTTCTTTGGGAACCATAACATTGACTTTACTGACTTTTGTGTGTGCTAAATGTCAACCATTATTTTGCATTAATATATCTTGTACTTTCTTTATTGCATGGTATTTGCTGAATAGCACACTGCATGCTTCTATAATGAAAGGATGTTTTGTAATATTTTCATGCAGAAGATAAGACATAAGGTGGCAACGAAAGCCTGAATTTCAAGTTTCCACTCTTAGGTTATTCTTTCAGTTGACAAGCTTGGAGTTGAAAGATCATTTCTATTTACAGAACTGCACAACTGCAGAGCCATGATCGCTTTGCTTTAGGGAACGTCACTAGTAAAAACATTACACAACAGAATCTACCTTGGAGCATTACACTGTTAGTTTTCATCTTCAATATAAATAGAAGTTAGAGATGCAGAAGGCTAGAAAGGAACTTGTCCAATATTCTTAAACTAGTGAGAGTTTAGCTGTTTTTGTCAGATAATGAATAACTTCAAATTTACATAAAGTTCATGTTACATTACAATAGCTAAACAAGATCTACAAGGCCTGTATATTTAGCAAGTGGTCTTTCTCTTTACTATAAAGGCAGTCTAAAACTACATGAGAAATTTACCTTGCAGGTTCAGTTGTATTATAAAATGAAGTAGTAGAAAGATGTCAAAACAATAAAAAGGAAAAAAAATGCTTTTCAAATTGCTTCAGATAACTGAAATGTATTTCATTACAAGCTTTCAGAATAAGGACCTACACTTTTTTTTCATTTATTTTGGAGTAGGACAGAAGTACAAACAAAAACCTATTTCATTTTCCCCATACATGTTTATACCATGTTTAAACTTAATGATGTGGACAGATTAGCCTGTGGCTTCCAAGGGCTACTGTAACCCCTTTTTACAAATGCACAAAGATCTAGTGAGTGCTATTCCTTCTATGGAAATGGTTTCTGATACAAAAGTTTGTGACTGGACTAAGTGTCAAGCCAATAATCCCACCATGGAAATCATGTATTTTCTTAGCATGGAGCTCCAAGTATTAGAGAACAAAGGAAGCAACTGTATTTCTACCTTTTTTTGCAGCATGGAGTTGAAAAATTGTTAATATGCTCACTCAGATGATGGAGAAGCACTTCTGCTAAATCTAAATTGATAGGCCCACCACCCATCATGTGAACTACCAGTTTAGATCCAACCCCAAGAACCTATGGAGGCAGACGGAAGGATCAGAATTCAACACTCCTTTCTTTGCCTTACTCAAGTTATGTATTCATGCTATAATGGGAGCAAGCATAAACCAGGAAAACACTAGCCAATTCCTACTTGTGGTGAATTGGCCCTGGTTAGCAGCCAAGCTCCCACACAACCACTTGCTCACTCACTGCCCCGTCTCCTTAGCAGGAATTGGGACATGGGAAGAACAGGAATGAGAAAACTTGTGGATTGAAAACAGGAAAATCACTCACCGATTACTATCATGGGTGAAACAGACTTAACTTGGGGAATTTAATTTTGTGTATTGCCAGCTAACTTAACTTAAATATTTAATTACTGATTCTGGTATTGGGAAACAAAGGTTTTGTACTGGTTTTAGTTGGGATAATTTTCTTCATAGTAGCTCACATGGCACTGTGTTTTGGATTTGTGACCAAAACAATGTTAATAACACAAAGATGTTTTAGCTGTTGCTGAGCAGTGCTTACAAAGTGTCAAGGCCTTCTATGTTTCTCATGCTGCTCTGCCAACAAGTAGGCTGGGAGTGGGCAAGAGGTTTAGAGGGGACACAGTTGGGACAGATGACCCCAACTGACCAAAGGGATATTCCATACCATATGATGTCATGCTCAGCATATAAAGCTGGGGGAAGAAGAAGGAAGGGAGGGACGTTGGGAGTGATGGCGTTTGTCTTCCCAAGTAACCGTTACACATGATGGAGCCCTGCTTTCCTGGAGATGGCTGAACACCTGCCTGCTGATGGGAAGTGGTGAATGAATTCCTTGTTTTGCTTTGGTTTTCTGCACAGCTTTTGCTTTACCTCTTAAACTGTCTTTATCTCAACCCACGAGTTTTCTCACTTTTACTCTTCCAATTCTCTCCCCCATCCCAACCAGGGGGAGTGAACGTGTGGCTGTGTGGTGCTTAGTTGCTGGCTGGGGTTAAACCATGACAGCTGCCTACCAGGGTTAACCCACAACAGGAGACAAACATTTAAACACTCATGGAAAAATATATTTCCTTCTGCTTTCCCAGGCTCAACTTCACTCCCAGCCTCACTTCCCTTCAAACACCTCTCCTCCCCACTTCCTAGTCTTCACTTCACTCCTTCACTCCAGACACCTCTTTTCCCCTCCTGTTATCACTCCAGGTTACACTCAGTCCCTTCAGTGAAGCAACAAGTGGTGCTGGATATTGGAGTCGGTGCATAGCTGTTTCCTTCTGCCACTCCTTATTTCTCACTCTTTTTCTTCTGCTGCTCCTTTCTTCTTACTTGCTTCCTATGCTCTGGTGTGGTTCTTCCACATGACACAGTCCCTTTTTGGAGGTGTACCTGCTCTCATGAGGGCTTATCCATGGACTGCAGTTTCTAGGGGGGTGTACTTGCTCTGGCATGGTCCCCTACAGGCTACAGCCCCTTTGGGGGTGTGCCTGCTCTGCCATGGAGCACCTCCTACTCCTCTGACCTTGTTGTTTCCTTCTCCTCCCTCTCTCTAGCAGCTTCTCCCCTTTCTTAAATATCTTTTCACAGAAGTGCCACAAAGTTCTCCTGGCTCACCTTTGGCCTGTGGTGGGTCCATTGCTGAGTTGGCTGGAACTTGCTGTAACTGCCTGTGGCCCTGACCTTCTCCCGCAGATGTCAACCCTGCAGCCCCCCCATCCCCTCCCCCCAAAAAACCATCCCTTGCCATTTACACCTAATACACTAGCCAAAATCTACATGGGTCATACAACCCAACATCCAAGACCAAACAAATATATGCTTCCACCATGAGAGTTTTTTAGCTCGAGTTCAGTGCTGTGTTAATGTATTTCATACATTTACATATCTTCCTACACTATATCAAACAGGCATTACCTTAGACTATGCTTTAGTGGACTTTTCTATTTTGGAAATGGGTTTACAAAACAACAGCTTAAAGAAAAGCTGAAGGGCATATGAGGACATAACATGGACAGTTATTCAACTTTAAATTTGCAGTAGATGCCTACAAAGATGAGCTCGTTGTTCTACCAAACATTATCACAGAGTCCTGCTAAAGTCAGTGAGATTCTTCATGGAGCAAAATGCTACCCATTTTGTGTTAAGTTATCAGGATCTATCCCATAATGATTACAGTGAACCATTAAAGTCTTGACATTTATCACACTGTGGTATTTACCATTAGTGAGGCATTTGCAGTTCCCCTATGCTTGGAATGGGGAGTACTGCAAATACCATATGAAGTTTAACTACCATCAGCAGTAAATGTCAAGATTTTAATGGCACTTGCTCTACATGTAATATGAATTTAGAACTGAAAATGTTCAAAAAGTCTGAGTTCTGAACTAAGTTTGTTTTGTTGTATCCTGTATTGTATCCTGCAATTTTACAGATCTAAGTTACACTTGAGATTTATTTCAGGTTTATGGAAACTGATGAAGACTTCACTGTTAATAATTTAATCAAAGGTTCACTTTCTTAGAAACTCTTGCCATGCATAACAGTCTACACAAGCACAGTCAGTAAGTGCAAGCATTACTGTATATGATAGGTGGTAGTTAGTGTGTTTTATATTTAGTTTTGTAGATTGTTCTTCATGAGCTAGAAGGAACTCTATAAAATTCCAAAGTATTAACTAATGTTATTGCAAGATGCTATCTAGAATAGATGTGAAGACTATTAGAAGCTTCGGTAGTATTCTCAGACAGTTGAGAAAATGTATGCAAGTACATATATACACATTCACACACACACGTTTGACATCAGACCTTTCTCATATCACCATTTTGTAAGCCTGTAAGCTCCACTTTGGATACAAACCTTGTTTGTCCTTTTTATTCCTTGTACACCACAGGGGAAACAGTAAAATAGATAAAATTCAGTACCTGATAACTTTTGATTAAACGTGGAGAATTCTTAAACATCAATAAGCCTCTCAGGTTTGAAGTATCATTTCAGGGGGGGAAGGGAAAGAGAGAGTTAACAAAAATCAAAGGAAACTAACAGAATTAAAGAAGTAATGCAACCTGTTCCTACGTTTAGCTGCTAGCCTAAGGTGCATCAGAGTCCTGCTCACTGTATTATTCACATCAGGTATCCATGGAAAGTGCTACAATTTCCAGTGAAACCAACTGCCTTGTCTGACTTTCTGTGAAGAAGGAAGTGCTGAGAGGAGAAGCATCAGACTTTCATTTAATCTGGGATCTGAGGAAGATCTGGAACTGGAAAGGTTAACTGAATCCTGCTATAACTTATCCTAAATGACTTGGAGATGACACTGATCATCTGATGTGGCTAGAGAAATGGGTATGTTGAGGGTCAACAGGTCTGAAATAAAAGATGAGAAGTGTAGAAAGATAGCAATTTCACCAGCCATTTTAGACAAGGAGAAAGAAGTCAGAAAGAGTCTGACTTTAGCTCTGTAGAAGAAAACGTAGAAGAGTAAAGGGCTTTACTAGGGAGCATCTAAATGACACCTTATTTGCAGTTTTTGAAAGAAAAATAATATGAATGCATAGCTAGAAATCTGTCCTTGCCACTCATGCTGACATTCTTAAAAGAGAATGTGACTCCAGAACAGAGTCCAGAAGTTTTAAATGGATAGCAGACTGTGTATTTTGGAGACCTGTTAGCCATGGTATAGTTTGATTTTTACAGGCTAATCACTTACAGTAACTTTCAAGAGAAAGCAAAGATGTAAGTAAGATAACACGCAATAGAAAGACTTGTTTGATAGTACAAGTTAATAGATATTGTTTTGAAAAGGTAGTTTTGTATTTTCATATTGACCACAGGTTTTCTAAGGGAAGAAAGAATGGGCTAAAATTAATTTGAAGCTACTGAAGATACTTGACTGGTGAATAGTCCTACTGTATTATAACGATACAGTTTAAAAGGGAAGGGAATCATTAGTTTCATTTTCAGCCAGAGCCTATTACTGGGAATTATGACAATGGACAAAGATAGAACAACATTTTATGCTCTGCCTAAAGAAAAACATGTTGACATGGAGGCAATGAACAATGCTAATAATTAGTGAGAACTGACACACATTTTTTTTTAATTTGAGATAAAATTTAAAGTTTATTCTTAGCAAATTCTTTAAAATACAGATGTAATCTTAGAACCAGCATTTTTTACAGACCACTTTGATATGTAGAAGCCCTGAGGGGTGACTTTCTCTCAGCTATTTCCTTAAAATGGAATTCATGTATTACATTAATTATTCACCATCACACACTGCAAAAGCTTCCTCCTTGTTTGACTTCATTTTATTAACTTGAATAGATGATAGTAGACACACATCTTCCATCAAGCCCATCACTGCAAAGAAAGACAAAATTTTAAAAAGGACCATTATTTCCCCATGATGTTCTTGCAGTGAAATGCTAAACAGCAGTTACTGATTATCATTCATGCAATTTTCTGACTGTTACAAAATATTTTGAAAAACATGGAAACAACTTTAATTACTTCTATAGAAACTTGCTTCCATATCTAAATAAAAAACTTGCTGTCATTCATTCAAAAACGCTAGACTTTTAAATAACAATGAATATGTCTGAGAACAAAAGGTTCTTTAATACACTAGACAGCCTTCTACTGTTAAATATCAGTCTTCTCATAATAGCTATTTAGAAAAATAGACTTAAGGCCATGCGTAAGCTTTAATTAATAAAGAAATAATCATTGGGAATAGTTACTATACATTAACTTTTATAGGCAGAGTCTTCACTCTTTTCTTAATTGCTCTAAATAATTTTGGAGAGGTTTTCTCTAGTTCCTTCTTTTTTTGCCCTGTTCTCAAAATTTATTTAAAGCAAAAAAAGTCCCCTGGCCTGAAATGTGATAAGCTCACTAGGAGCACATTCAGCCTAATAGTTATGGATATAATTTTCTTAAGAAATCTCCAGCATCATTACAGAGTGTTTAAAAAATGTTTTGTACTTCATTAGTTTGGTACTGATAGAGCATCTTTTATTTTAATTGAATGTCATCTTACATGATGACATTTTACAATGTGAACTTACAATAAAGTGCAAACTTGAGAACCAGTGATGTATAATCAGATGAGGTACAATTATGAAATCAGAAAACAAAATAATCAATCAGACCATAGGTTTATTAAATGGAAGTGACTGAATATTAACACTTACAAAATAATACCTATATCACATTTTGCTGTTTATGCATCAATAACTGCAGATATTTTGTGCATTAAAGTCCAGGTACTAAGCTTACCAGCTATGTCTAGCAGAATTATGTGAGTTTTACAACCTGAACTTTGAGAATTCAGTGAATTTTAAATAAATAATAGAAATGTACAAAAAAATTTATTCCAGAACAGAAAAGCTACAACTACAATTTTTTTAAAAAAATTAAATTATGAATTAGAAAGATCCAAGTCTTTTATTTCTTCAAATGCATCATACACTATGGCCACATACCAGGACATTTTTTTAATACATGCAGTTCTACAATTTGGTTAAACCAAGCACAATAGTTGTTTGAGGATTTTTTAGATTAAATCTCAAATGAAAATTAATATTTGGGATGACTTTCAAGGAACACCTTCAATAATTTCAAGGAACACCTTTAATTTCCTCTATGGACATTACATCCCATTTTCACAGAATCATGGAATCATAGAGTAGTCCAGGTTGGAAGGGACCTCGGAAGATCATCTGGTCCAGCTTTTCATGGCAAAGGGCGCCTACATGAGATTGTCTAGCACCCTGTTCAATTGCTTCTTGAAAACCTCCAGTAACTAGGATGCCACCACGTCCCTGGGGAGATTGTTCCAGTGATTGATTGTTCTCATTGTAAAAAATTTCTTTCTTATATCAAGATGAAACCTCTCCCAGTGCAACTTGTACCTATTGCCCTTTGTCTTCTCCATGTAGCTCCTTGTGAAGAGAGAGTCTCTGTCCTCTTTGTAGATGTCCTTTAAGTACTGGAATACTGTGATTAAGTTCCCCCAGAACCTTCTCTTCTTCAGGGACAAAAGACCTAACTTTCCTCGTAGGGAAGGTTCTCCAGCTGTTTGATCATCTTCGTGGCCTTCCATTGCACCCTGTTCAAGTCTGTCTGAGTCTTTCTTGAATTGTGGGGACCAGAACTGGATACAGTACTCCAGATGTAGCCTGACAAGTGCTGAGTAGAGTGGGATGATCATGTCTCTCTATCTGTTTGTAATGCCTCTGTGGATGAAGCCCAGGGCCTGATTTGCCTTTGTTGCTGCTGCTGACTCATGTACAGCTTGTTGTCCACCAGGACCCCCAGGTCCCTTGCAGCAAGGCTGCTCCCCAGCCACACAGATCCCAGCCTGTACTGGGTTTTTTGTTTATGTTTTCCCAGTTGCAGGACCTTGCACTTGCCTTTGTTAAACTTCATACAGTTCTTGCTAGCCCACTCTTCCAGTCTGTCCAGATCTCTCTGTAAGATAGCTCTCCCTTACATTTCCATCTCACCACCCAGTTCGATGTCATCAGCAAACTTGGTAAGAGTGCTTTCAATCCCATCATCCAGATCATTTATGAAGATGTTAAATAGCGTGGGGCCCAGTATCAATCCCTAGAGGGCCCCACTTGTGGCAGGTTGCCAGCCTGAGTAAAAACCATTGATCACCACCCTCTGAGTGTGACCTGTTAACCAATATCCTACGTATCTTGCAGACCACCCATCCAATCTATATCTTGCCAGTTTATCCAGGAGAAGCCTGTGGGAAATGGCATCGAATGCTTTGCTGAAGTCCAGGTAAACAACATCCACTGCTCTCCATATGTTGACAGAAAATGTTGTTTTGTTGTAGAAGATGATCAGGTTAGTCTGTCATGATTCACCTTTGGTAAATCTGTGATGTCTTTTCCCAGTCACCTGCTTCATTTGGTTTCTAATAATTTCTAGGAGAACTCATTCCATTATTTTCCCAGGGATTGAAGACTAATGGGCCTGTAGTTCCCTAGGTCCTCTTTTGGGCCCTTCTTGTAGATGTGTATGACATTTGTCCTCTTCCAGTCAGCAGGGATATTCCCTGATCTCCATGACTTTTCAAGTATATATTTTCAAACCTGCTCATCTACTCATATTTTACACAAGAATCCTAGGATCCCATCTTGTCAAAAACCAAAATCAAAATGAAGCGAAATCTCATTTTAAGAGCTACAGACAGTTGTTTTGAATACTTTAAAAAGGTATCTTTGAATTAAGGACTGTTTAAGTCCAAGTTCTCAAAAAATCAAGAGTACTACCCACAATACTTCCAAATCATGACTGAACTGAAGAGAGGAAAATGAAAGGATATAAATTTTATATTTAATACAAAACAGAATAGAATAGAAGAGAATTTGCTGATAAGTAAAGATTTACTTATCAGCAATTAAAGAGTCTGAGCCTTTATTAATTTATTTTAGACCCTGCATTGAGACTTATCCAACTGAGTGAAAATAGTTCCTTTCCATGTGATTTCCAGTTTCAGAATTTAGATGTAAATCACAACATACTTTCTCAACAGATAGAACAGATTAAGCCAGATCATTTCAAATTTCAGGAATCACAGAGATTCCTGTATCACCGAAGATAAAACATTGGATATGCACTCCACATGGCAAAGATATGAATTTTTGCACTGAATAACACTGACTGTATCCATACTGATACTCCAGCAAGCTAAGTACTCCTGAAGGATGATGAAACATCAAACACACAGTGCAGGTCTCTTCAAAGAAAATTAAACCATCCAATTTCTGTCAAAAGTGCTCTGTTTATCCTTTCTTCATACTGCTGGGACAGGATTCAGCTCCAGATTCATATTCCTAAATTGAAGTGTATAAATGTAGGTGTCCAAGAGTCTGCAAATGTAAATCTATTTAGCTAGCTTTGATTTTGTCTTCTATTTGGACAGCTGTACAGCTTCTCATGATAGAGTTCTGTTACCTAAACAGAGGCATATACAGCCAATTTGGAAAACTTAAATAATTGTATTATTCCCAGCCCTCAGCTGTTCATCTAAAAGGCTTGACTCCCCCCCTACCCCGTCTTGTGTGAATATGTATCTGTCAGACCCAAGTGGATATTTCAGATATCTGAGCACACCAGAAATAGCTTCCACTTCTACAGTTAAGAGCTGACTCTCATCTCCCAGTTTCACTGACTAATTTGGCTAGCTTACCATTGACCATGGTGGGAACACAGAAACCTAGCTCAGACATGGTGTCCTGATTTTGGCTGGGATACAGTTAATTTTCTTCATAGTAGCCAGTATGGGGCTATGGTTTGGATCTGTGCGGGAAACAACGTTGATAATACAGAGATGTTTTTGTTATTGCTGAGCAGTGCTTACACAGAGTCAAGGCCTTTTCTGCTTCTCACCCCACCCCACCAGCAAATAGGCTAGGGGTGCACAAGAAGTTGGGAGGAGACACAGCAGGGACTGCTGACCCCAACTGACCAAAGGGATATTCCATACCATATGAAATCATGCTCAGCATATAAAGCTGGGGGAAGAAGAAGGAAGGGAGGGACATTCAGAGCGATGGTATTTGTCTTCCCAAGTAACCATTACGTGTGATGGAGCCCTGCTTTCCTGGAGATGGTTGAACACCTGCCTGCCGATGGGAAGTGGTGAATGAATTCCTTGTTTTGCTTTGCTTGCATGTGCAGCTTTTGCTTTACCTCTTAAACTGTCTTTATCTCAACCCATGATTTTTCTCACTTTTACCCTTCTCATTCTCTCCTCTGTCCCACCGGGGAGGAGCGAGCAAGCGGCTGTGTGGTGCTTTGTTGCTGGCTGGGACTAAACCATGACAGTGCTTTTTGGTGCCCAACATGGGGCTCAAAGGGTTCAAAATAACGACAGGTTTGATTGGAATGTGCTAGATCAAATCTATAGCTGTTATTGCTGTTCAGCTATTAATCCGCAGGCTCCTGTGCTTGCCATGGGGCTTGCTTGCGTTACTGTATACCAGAGTCTAGTGCTCGTTAGTGGCTGCTTTTTGCTTTTGCTGCTTGCTGTAGTGCTTATCATCTTACTCTGCTGTGCCTGGGAACATTTTGATAACAGCAATGGCGATGCGCCTGGGTGGCAGATGGCCAGGGCATCACTGCTGTTTCTGTGCTGCTGTACTGGACAGGCTGGAACTCCAGTGTGAACTCGAGTCGAAGGGACTGTGACCTGTGGATGAGTCCACACGGGAGTAGGACACCCCAAAGCACCTGTGGCCGTGAATAAGTCCACGCCAGAACAGGTACACCTCAAAGTGTCTGTGGCCATGGTTACGTCTGTGCCGCAGCAAGTATATCTCTGAAGGGGTTGTGGCCCATGGATAAGGCCATGCTGGAACAGGTGCACCTCGAAGCAGCTGTGGCTGTGGATAAGTCTATGCTGCAGCAGGTATACCCCTGAAGAGACTGTGGCTCATAGATAAGGCTCCACTTGGAGCAGGTACATCCCTAAGGGACTGCAGTCTGTGGATAAATCCAAGCTGGAGCTGGGGCAAGGGGAAATGTTAAACCCTATAACCTGGCCCAAAGGAACCAGGGGTGGAGACTGTAATGGAAATACCTTTAAATTGTAACCCATGATTTGAGTTGCATGTTATAGGAATTACTATAGCAGGAACCACCTGAACCAATGGAGGATAAGCCTTACAAGAAGCAGTGCAAGTGCAGCAGCAACCTGACTTGAGCTGGTGTCCTGTGGCTGGTTTTGGTGCCCAATAACTCCATGCAACACACCACCTTTTCTGTCCTGAGTGACCACCATAACAGACGGAGCCCAAAGTCATGGATTAAATTAACTCAGTAGACATTTCATGGACATTTCTGGACATTTTACAGATATTTTACAAGGGTGGTCCATAGACTAAGGGAATGATATCTGTGTATTGTATCAAAGGATGGGAAGTTGGGTGGTGATTAATTGGAAATGTATTGGAAAGTGTGGGATCTGGGCATGACGTAAATGGTATAGAATAAGGGGTGGATATTGTCCTGGTTTTGGCTGGGATAGAGTTAATTTTCTTCATAGTAGCTAGTATGGGGCTGTGGTTTGGATTTGTGCTGGAAACAGTATTGATAATTCAGGGATGTTTTCATTATTGCTGAGCAGTGCTTACACAGAGTCAAGGCCTTTTCTGCTCCTCATACCGCCCTGCCAGCAAGTAGGCTGGGCATGCACAAAAAGTTGGGAGGGAGCATAGCCAGCACAGCTGCCCTGAACTAGCCAAAGGGATATTCCATACCACAGAATGTCATGCTCAGTATATAAACTGGGGCGAGCTGGCCGGGAGGGGCTGATTGCTTCTGGGGCATCAGTCAGCGGGTGGTGAGCAATTGCATTGTGCATCGCTCATGTTTTCTTGGGTTTTATTTCTCTCTTTTTTTGTTATATTCCTTTTCATTACAATTATTATTAGTAGTAGTTAGCATTATATTTTATTTTACTTAAGTTATTAAACTGTTCTTATTTCAACCCACAAATTTTACTTTTTTTCCCCAATCCTCCTCCCCATCCCACTGGGAGGGGGGAGGGGTAAGCGACTGCATGGTGCTTAGTTGCTGGTTGGGGTTAAACCACGACACATGGATATCTAGATTTTGCTATCCGAGTAAAGTTTTGAGGACTGAGAAGCTACTGCAAGGGCCCTGAGCACATCTCTTCACTTCTGGGTGTTTGCTGGCCTGGCCTCAGGGCCAGCTGGGAAGGAACCCAGCTGGTGACCTTGGGGAAAATTGTTGTGAAGAAAGTGGCCTTGGTAGGGCCTGACTCCCTTCCCTCACAACTGGGGCTGTCCTGCTGGGACTGGCCTGAACTCCAGCCTCTGCTGTGTCACAGCCAGGCCCTGATCTACAGGATAATGTCCTCAGCCTGGCCCATCCCCAGGGAAGTTCCCGATGCCCGGAGCTGGGGCTGTCCCAGTGCTCCTCGTCTGCCCTGTTCCCTGGCTGGGGCAGTGGAACGGGTCCTGGCTGCCAGGCCCTGACCTGACGGCCCCTGGGGAGCCCCTGATGCCCGCAGGGAGCCACATGCTGCACCTTTACAGATGTATTAGCAGTCAGCAGTATGCATGGTCGTCCAGCTGGCTGCTGGAAAATGAGTAGAAACTCAGATTACTAAATATCTTACCTCTTGCTAGTGTTCTGTCAGAGGTGTTAAAAAATGACTCCAGCCAACAGAAAAGCTCCATACTGGCAGGGATCACCTAGGCAAAAAGGATTTAAAAGTTAGCACTAAAACAAAGGAGCCATTGAGGATATTCAGAACGAGCAAGTGTAGGAATTGGGACCTTAGAAGGAAAATTGCAATGTCTGGGAAATATTTATAGAACCAAATGATCTCCACGGAGTAACTATTCTTTCTTTTCCACCGATGAAGACTAGGTAATGAAAACATACCTAAGTGTAAGGCCTCCACCTATGTAGTGGTATGAATTTGTGAGATCTGTGGCATACAACTCGTTGGAGAGATGAAAACCAAAACATGGCTGGTGTAGGAGTTGCCTGCCTGGGGTATTTCTGGGAAAGGTGCATAGAGCCTATGGCTATTGACATCATCCAAAGTCATGGTAAATTGACAGGCTGTAAATAAAAACTACAAATGGGAAAACTAGATTACTTGAGACGATTGCTGCAGTATAGGATGGGTGAAGGGAATACTATGCAAAGACAGAGCAGGCAGCTGGATACTTCTCATACCTGAGAGGACTCTCTTGATCAACCGTCTTATTACAATGAGAATTAGTACCATATCTTTTCAGGGATGAAGAAAGAACATGGCCCAACATCTGGGAGACTCAAACTGATTTACCAAAGGCAATCATAAGGATGTGTAAAGCTAGAATTTGTCTTTTTAGGAAAATGAACATCCTTATCTGTGAGAATGACATACCTTAAGAAATGTGCTGCCTGTGTCCTAATATTCAGACTCCTGAATATTAACACTATGGACTGATGAGAATTTCCTGGCCTTCTGACTGGAATATAATGATAGTTGCATAGTATCACATACTTAATAATACTTCCATACAGGATTTTAAGAACATTAGGAGAATGACAATATTGGTCTGTGAGTGAGAGCTCAAGAGATGAAATTTTAGTGGGTATTCTCTAAAAGCCTCACATCTAAGAGTAAAGGAATGAGTTACTCATCCTGAAGACAAACGTTCAACTATGGATGATCTCTCAAAGAGGCCTACATATTGTGCAGACATTCAGGTTTTGGACTTTTGAATATCTTTGGGCTTGCAAGTACATTGGAAAACAGAATAAAACTCAAGTGCATTTGGAAAGTGAAAGAAATTAAATTAAATAAGTAGGATTCAAATTCAAGGAGAGTTTAGAGTATTGTAACTAGGAAGAAATAATCAGCTATACAAATACAAAAATAAACAAAGCTAATGGGGAAAAGGAGGAATAAAAACTATCTTCATAGTCTTGGGAAACTCATGCTCACTGAGCTTAATGAAAGTAAGTATTTCGTTAGATAGATGAAGGGTTTTATTTTGTTTTGTTTTGTTTTGTTTTTAGCTAATGTCTCGAGTCAAGTACAGCCTTGGAAATTTCAAATCCTTTCCCCACTACCCTCTAAAAAATATTACAGGAGGAAAGTCCAGAAGAAAAAGACAGGCAGGTCTAGGAAACACAACTGTTCCAGGCTGTATATTCTGAGGAAGAGAAATCTGAAATGCAAGTCCTCAAATACTTAAAAGATAGCTGCAAAGTGGAAGAGGAGATTACTGAAAATATTTGGATAAGACAAGAAATAATGAGCTTAAAATAGACTAAGCATTTCTGTACTGTGCTTTCAGAAGTTTAAACATGTCTTAGTTAAACACTAGAATAGATTGTATAAATTATTCTGTGTAGAAAGCAGATCTAGACTCTGCATTCCCTTTTGGCAATATTTGTCTAGCACTGCTTGTGAACAGTATATTTTGCTGTAGGGTTGGGAGTGGACTTGCTGACCTCTTCAAGTCTTTTACAGACTTGTTTTTTATGATATCTCAGATGTAATCCCTGAAGAAACTCAACTACTTCTCTTTTTTTGCCCTTTCTTAATAATGCATATTTTAAAAAAATATTTTTGTGCTTGATCCCATCAGCTTCTCTGTTCTTCTCGCTGAGACAAATTGATGTGTTTAGCTTTAGGTTTTCCATAAACTGCCACACAGAAAATATTAATCTTGAAGCAAGAAAGTTGTTACTCTGAAGGTTACATGCTGTTTCAGCAGGATGGTTGGTTACTGTAATTAAAAGGGTTAATTGTTCAACATTTAAAATATTACTGTGCTAGTATTCTTTTCTAAATTCAGTGTAGAAAACTATTATTGTGAACATAGAATCCTATATTTATTGTTTTGCCCATTTCCAGTCTTTCAGTTTGCTTAATGGATGTTTTTCTGCAGGTGGTGGATGTGTGCACTGAAGTAATTTCTTAGATCAACAGAGTTCTGTTGAATTGGATGGCATAATATTGATTTACATTATCTGAAGATCTGAATTACTACTTTCCTTCTTTTCCCACCCTCTCAAGTATTTTATGACACTCTATCATCACCAGGATATCTAAATTCTGTGAAATTAAAATTCATAAACTGTTACTGAGGGAAAAGAAATCTGGGGAGGGAAAACCCTAGCAAAGAGGTAGAGATGGATCAAGGGTTTCTGCTCCTGTTAATTATTTACAAAATCCTTTTGTCTCTAATGGCTCTTTGTTATTAGTTTGCCCTTCAAGTGGAACGCCCACCCCAAATTTTCCTCAGGGAAAATGGAAGTAAGTCAGGATTTGCACGCAGACAAAGAGTGAAAAGGCAAATTTATTCAGGGAGGCCAAATGGAAACACTTACGGCAACACTATTTAAAAGAAAAAAAAAATTCCACTAAGAAAAAAAATACACTGGTAAAGAGGACGTTAGTTACTATTTCTCCTTTATGAAAGTAGAAGCTAAATTTCAATTGGCTTCATATGAATGCTCTTTAAAAAAAACAAAAATGGAAAAAACTAGAACACTTTTTCCTATATTTGGATACACCATTATAAGCATAAATACCTTTTAAGAGCAAGCCTTCTCAACATCACAATCAGAATATTTGTGTTAAATAATAAAGAAGCAACAACACAAGGGAATTAACTCTACAGTAGAAATGGAATGAAAAGAGATTATTCTCCAGATAATAAAGAGAAAAATATGAGTGCATTTCAAGATTATAGTTTTCCTGGTATTTATAGCCACTAAGGAAATATTATGTGATTAAATTAATGTGAAAGCCTGTTTGTGTCTCATTACAGAAAATATTAAAAAAAAAGCGCTACATGTGAATTCTTTACACTTGCAAAAGTTAACAGTGGACAGTATAGAGAGTCTGCAGTTAACTTTTACAGATTCACTTATAACTGCTATTTTAAAAGATATGCTGTTTTCAATGCTTTCGTGGATATTTTCTTTATGTAATAGAATAGCTGTGTTAATGAAGGCAGCAAATACATTTAAAAAGCTGATATCGCTAAGGAGTTGAGACACATAGCAAAATCTTAAAGTCTGAAAATATCAGAAGCTTAGTTTTACCTAAAAATATACATAAATTCTATAGCAATATTTTTATTTACTTTAATTAATTGAACACTAACACATAGCACTAGCTAACATTAAGGAAACACAGATGTTCTCATCCTCTACCTTGACTTGTAAAATACATTTAGCAGAAAGATTAAAAAGTAAATGTCTTAGGGATTTCTATGCAGTAGAAACACCTCTGTATTTCAGGAGAGATTGGATGACCAATGCAAAGCTCCCGTGATGGATGCACTCGACGCCCCTTAACCAAACCACAGCAGTTTCGTACAGGCTCCAAAGGAGGTAAAGGCCTGAGCCATAGCTGGACCAAGAACTCCTCTAGGAAACCCACAAGGGAACAGAGTGACACAGTGAAAGCTGTGGGTACAAGGAGTCTTGTGCATACCTCTCCCATTGCATACAGTTTGACTACGAGCCAACCACTTCATCCCATAAATATGACAGCCTAAGTGAGCCTTCTTTGAGCTCCCCCTGCTAGGCAGCGTGGCTGCATGGCAGTGACCTCCAGCAACGAGATCTTTTACCAATGACAGATTGTTGGATGAGCCCAGTTTGAGTTCTTCCTGGATGGCAACTGGACTGCACACCAGGCAACTCTCCTCTTGAGCAGGGACGCTTCTCAATGTTAAGAGATATTAATTGTTTAGCTTAAATAAGTAGGTTTTAAATAGAAAGAATCACTTACTTAGAGTTATAATGTTGTGTGATTCAGTATGCTGTTTGCTTAGCTTTACTTACTTAGCATGAGTAGCCAGATTTGCTGAAGCCTTAGGCCACAAGCTGTAAACTTTCAGTGAGATTTACTGAACGTGTACCTACTTAGTCAAAACAGGGGCCCCCAGAGCCAGCGTAAATCAGAAGATAAGGAGGCTTCAAGGCTACAACCATCAACAGCACCTGCAACTGGACAAGATAACGAACATCCTGTCTGGAGACAGCAAAGGAATCCAATCAGAAATCAGAAGGTACCAGGCCAGAATCACCATTGGACCAAAGGGCGTGTGGAAGATGCATGAAGAGAGTGTGAAGAATGCATGAGGGGCGGGTGAATAGTCTGTAAGGATATAATTGGCCAGGGATTTCTTTATTCAGGTTCTTCCCTTGTTCCATCCTTCCTTTTTCATTCCTTCCTTCCTCTCCTTCTCCTCCCTTCACCACCATCTCCAGGGGCACTCAGCTTGAGCTGACCCTGCTGCTGTACCACTCCACTAAATTATTTATTTTTATAAGACTCGATGCCTGAGAGTCTGTTTCAGGAAACCAAGGGCTGAAACTTCAGAGCGAACTAACACCAGACACCTGGATGGATAGCATGCTAAACTTTGAAATCCTAACTAAGTGATATAAAGGATTGATTGTGCACATATAAGTCCCTTAGCCATAAACTGTTGACCAAGTCTGGGACTAAGATTGAGTCCAGCCACACCTAGACTCCTCTCTGAGGAGGAGTTTAGAAAGCAAGGGGGTCCATTCTGAACCTCGTGACTCAACAGGAGGTTTTCCTTACCCTTTGAATCTCTTAGATATAAACTGTTGACCAGGTCTGAGACTAAGTTTGGATCTAGCTGCGCCTAAGCTCCAGCAGGAGTTTAGAAAGCAAGGGGGTCCATTCTGAACTTCATGACTCAACGGGAGGGTCTCTCTTACCTTTTTGCATCTCTGATCTCTGTGCAAATCAAGAAAAATTGATTCTAACTGTATTTTCCTTTGTATGTTTCTCCCATGTAGTAAGTAATAGAGTCAATCTTGCCATCAAACTCTGTTAAGTCGCACTTTTACAGATTCTTTAAGGATCCTAAATCACTCATCCGTGACAGCTCCAGAGCAAAATCCTGACCTTTTGAATTTAGAAATAAACCCAAAGCTAAGCAACTTCTCTTTCCTGAAAAATAGCAATACCTGTTTTACATCATAAGGTAATTTCAATATATTTTTGGAAGGGTCTGACCCGAGATAATGTGTCACTCATTCTGCCCCACATATCAGCTTAACTTCTTCTGATTGTTATGTCTTTTCTCTTATGTGAGACACAGTACTTGTGTATAGAAGTATTTTCTTGCTGTGGGATTGGTCTATCCTTGCAGTAAAAAGTACGACAATCTAGACCATGAAACATACATAATCACATTCACAAGTGTTTCTTCATTGTTAGTTAGTTAGTATCTAGATAATTAGATAATTATTGAAACATCAAAAAACATTTAATGATGTAACTTGAGAAGGGGAGCCCACTGAAAAATCAAGTCTGGTCAGTTGTTATGCTATTTAATACTATATGACTACCATTCATGAAGCAGTATTAAAGAACAGTTCCAGAAGTAAATGGGACATTCCTGACACCCACAACTTAATACAGTTGCATCATAGAATCAAATGATAGTTCAGGCTGGAAGGGACCTTGGAAGGTCCTGCTCAAAGCAGGATCAAATCTGAGGTCAGAGAGGGTTGCCCAGGGTTTTGTCCAGTTGCGTCTTCAAAATCTCCAAGGATGGAGGTGGCACAACCTCTCCAGGCAACTTGCTCCGCTACCTGACTGTTCTGATGGAGAAAAAGTTTGTGTGCTATCTGAACCACTTTTGTTTCAAATTTTCTCCTTTGCCTCTCATTCTTCTGCCATGCACTGCTGGGAAGAACCTAGCTCCATCTCCTTTCTGACCTCCCCCTAGGCACTGGGGGCTGCTGTTAGGTCCTCCACAGCCATCTCTTCTCCAGGATGAAAAAGCCCTGGTCCCTCAGTCTCTCCTCACAGAGTAAGTGGTCCAGCTCCAATCATCCTTGTGGCCTTCGTAGAACTTCCTGCAACTTATATACATCTTTCTTTTGTTGAAGGAGTGTGCATGTGGGTGTGGGTGTGTTTGTGTAAATGTAACCAGGCGCATTATCTAGATGTGGTCTCATAATAGCTGAGTAGAGAGGGGTAATTACTCCTCTTGACCTTCTGACTGTGCTCCTGTTCATACAGCCCCATATGCTGCTTATTGTCTTTTTTGTTCAGGGTGCCTTGCTGGCTCACATTCAACTCATTGTCCTTCAGGGCCCCCAGAGCCTTCTCACCAGAGCTGCTACTCTCTAACTCATCGCTCACCAGTCTGTATTTCTGCCAGGGGATTTTTCTTTCCAGAGGATGAACTTTGCATTTGTCCTTGTTGAATTTCAGGAGGTTCTGTCAACACATTTCTCTACATAGAGAATGTCAGCACTAACCTTCAGCATATCTACTGGTCCCTTCCAACTTGGTGTCATATGCAAATTTAATGAGAGTGCACTGTGTCACCTACTCCATGTCGTTGATAAAGATGTTAAACAGGACACATTCCCAGACAGACTCCTGTGGTACTTGTTACCAACATTCAATCCATTAACCACCGTCCTCTAAGCCTGGTCATCTGACTGGTATTTTACCTGTCGATTTTTCCACCCATCCAGGCCAAAACATCCCAACTTCTATACAGGAACATTACTTGAGACAGTGTCAAAGCCTTGCTAAAGTTAAATAAATTGCCTCCACAGATCTCCTTTCATCCACAAATCCAGTTATTTTATCACAGAAGGCAATCAGGTGGGTCAGGAATGATTTGTTCTTGGTAAAACTCTATGCAGTCAGGACTCACTCTGAGATTTTTCCAGGGACTCCAGTAAGGCTGACCATACTATAGTTTCTCAGGTTGACCTTTTCGACTATCTTTAAGATGAGTGCAACTTTTGCCTTTCTCCAGTCATTGGGGATACTCTTTGATTTCCATAACCTTTTGAAGATGACAGACAGGAGATTTGGAAGGAGACTGACAAGTTCGTTCAGCACCCACAGATGCAGCCAGTCAGGTGTCATGGACTAGTATGGGTTGAGTCCTGAACGAATCCTCATCCACAGCTGGTAGTTCCTCTCCTCCTTAAACCTTGTGTCTAAGCATAGAGGACCCAGAGACCGTGTTGATGAAGACTGAGGCAAAGGATGTGCTGAGTACCACAGCCTCATCTGTGTCTTCTGACACTAAATTGCTCATTGCTGGGTTGCTGTTTTTCTTAGGATAATCTGGCAAAGACTTGGTTTGTGAATTGTGACTGTGTGAAACTGATGTCCAAAATATTTGCATGTATTCAGAAGATTTTCCCTTACTGGGTAAATAATCATAAATCAGTCACAACTCTTTCCCCTACATTCACAAAATCCTTTGGAAATATTTGCTGCAGCTTTAAGTCTTATATTAGAACCACCAAAGTTATTACTCTCTTAAATTTAACCAAACCAAATTTAAGAAAGCTATTTGGCAGTTTCCCATCAATTTGTTTTCAATATCTTCAAAGTTGCATTTAAAATATGCTAGTATATTTGCTCATCAGCAGAACTATCCTGTCAGTAGGACCTAATATGATAGGAAATAGCTACACTGCAGTAGTAAATTCACAATTTCTCCTCATAGACTGGATCAAAATTCATAAGCAAGATCCCACAGAGAGTCTCTAAACAGACAATTTGGACTTGACAAACACAAAAGCATGACATTGTGTATTACCTGTGATATTTAGGGCTGACTTTGAAAGAAAAAAGAAAGTTTTCCCTTTGTTCTTAAATTTAAGCATATTGGGTAGCTTAGAAATTAGCTACATATTATTATGTCGCTATTTATATCGCTATATATATTTTCATTTTTTTCTCTTTCTTTTTTTTTTTTTTTTTTAAAAGATAAGTTTTGGTGTGTAAGTTGAACTCTTCCACCCCCCCGCCCCAGAAGTTCCGTACTGAGTGAAGGAGGATCACCTCACGGTGAAAGGTGACTCAGGTTTTATCGCCGTGTGATTTTAGGTCACTGACTGCAGATAGGCTCTGTATGTGTATTTACTGTTTCTCTGGTTTATATAGCTTCATAAATAAGCTCTGGTTTATATAGCTTCTCTGGTTTATAAATTAGCTTCAACGTATTATTCTTACTCATCCAAACAAACAAATGGATACATCTGTAATCAAAAGTGAATGAGATCATTAGCCTATCCAAGCAAGTTAACTTGCTTTCCTGTGTGTCTGATTTCAGCCCACTTCAGTTCTTAATCCCACAGAAGGAATTCCAGGGATATGTATTTTCTTCTTACATCAGTCAAAATATCTGTTCTATGAACTATAAAAAGATCATCTACATAATCAGAGCCTTCCTCTTTAGTTAGTATTTTTTATGTCAGATGATATGCAGAATATGCTATCAGCTTTTTAAGTCTTTTACAAATTCTCTATCTTTTCTAAGAAATATCAGTCGTGAGTGAATTAAAAAAGAAAAAACAAGTACTTTACTATAACGAAGACTGAAAACAACAAAGCAGAACACCACACTGTGTGACAAGAAAATTCATGATCACACTCAATCTCAATGTAGACTGTCTTTCCAAACCAAATTGGTCCTTTGAGACTCCAGATAAATTAGCTGGTTCACCTGTTTGAAAACAGGTCTTGTTTGTATTAAATACGAGTTTTCTCTGGCTTTGAATTTTCATTTAGGCTGACCGGTTAAGCAAATTTGGGAATTTCTATACTCTACAAAAGACCACAGAATAGAAATCCCTCAACTGAGTGAGCAACATACAGAACAAGGACTAGCCTTTGCTAATCAAACACAGGCACAGTGCTAAGAGTCTCTGCAGAATACTGCATGCATGTTATTGCTCAATAAACTCCTTAACAGACTATTGCCTTGATCACCATAGACATAAGCTTTGCCACTCTCAATAATACACTTCCAGGCCTTAGTTATTGATGAGTGCTACTAGTATATGATATGAGCACTGCTCAACCATTTTAATGTCTTTATCTTCACAGTATATGAGAAATAGGAAAGCCATATAGCCATTTTGTACTAATTTCTCCAATCCCATCATTAAAAAAATATATAAAAAAATCAAATCTCAAAGCAACTGAAGGTCACATTGTTAGGGGGAGGCTGTATACAGATGAATACTATATTTTTAAAACTTGCTAGATACTTAATTGCCATTTCTTTCAATATATTTGAAATATTTCATTATAAGCAACTTCCAGGAGGAATCCATATAGTCTGAAACATAGTGTGGAATGAAATAAAGAATCAACTTTTCTATGCTTTTTGATGAGTAATAGCATCTGCATAAGGGGAAAAAAGCAAAAAGTAGCATTTGTAGCTCACATAGTCCGTGCCAGATGGTCTGCTGAACACACTAATTCCTTGCCTGCTAGGAAATCCTAATTACTGCTTTAAAAGAAGTAATTTAAGTAATTTAGTAATGGTTTCATCTGATATAATACTAAAAAATAAGCAAAAATAAGAGGAAAGAAAATATTTATGTGAGAGATATAATTTCGTCATTTAGTTTTCATCTGCAAATCTGTGCTACAACATTGATTATTCTGGATCTGTACAGAAACAAGATCCCTTTATTATAGGGTAGTGAAAATTGTTGTATTGTACTAAATCCTGTAATTTCATTCCTGTGTTTTCCTCAGTCTTATATATTCTTTGTCTCTGTGCTAGCTATTCTTTTTACATTGAGTTCCATATGTACATCACAGAATAAAATTGCAAATTTAGCCACCTTATTAAAAAGAGAAAAAAAGGCAGAATTTTCCACCAGAAAGCATAAAAACCTGATAGCATTTTGTGGAAGGGTACTGTAAAGTTATGAGGCAATTTCAGAGGAAATAAAATTAATTTAAAGGGATAATAAAACTTTTTTAAGCACTGTTTGTATAATTCACAATTTGTTATATCTTGTCAGCTAAAAAGAATGTTCATGCTAATTATATTTCCTGTGTCCATAACCGAGTAATAACCATGCTAGCTCTCATTTATTTTTGTCTATACATCTCTAACATGTAATGCAAACCCTTAATGTTTGCAAACATACAAATGTACTGAACCCTAAACCTCATAGGATGAGAATAACCGTAGCATCTTATAATTATTATATTTGTTGGAGGTTCTTTAACTATGTGTCCACATCTATAATATTAGAAAAATGCAAACAGGTTACATAGACTTGTTAATTGCTTTCTTGCTGTAAAATAGAGGTAGAATAAGAACACTCAGATACATGAAAATGAATTGTTAGGATTATTTTAGGTTTTTTGTTAGCATCTGAGGAGCACGGCATGATAAAAACTTTAAGATAAATCATACACTTTAAGATAAATAACCTTTATCAACTTGTAGTTTGACAAATAGAACAAAGTGTAAAATACTGTGACTTGAAGGAGATGTATCTATCTCTCAGTAATTACACTGCAACTGAAATGAAAATCAGGATGAATTCTTTATACTGTACCGTATTTCAAGCAGCCAAAATGAGGAAGCATGAAAAGGATAATAAGGGGAGAGGAGGATGGGGGAAGGGGACAGGGACGATGGATGGATGGACAGGGGATGACACAGAAATTTCTGTCCAAAAAGATGGGAAGGGAGTTACACAGACATTAAAAGGATTAGACCTGGGGACATTTCTTTTTCAGATGAAATGTATACCTACAAGGACAGTCATCTGCTAATCTGTTTCTTTCAGGAGGCAATAGCTGTGCTTATACAGGAGTAAAGGACAAAACACCAAAGGATGAGTAATTACAACAGTTCTTCAAGTAACAGCTTAATCTCCTCTGTATACATATGATGTCACTGATTGGCTTTATTGCCTAAGAGATGAGAACTTCAACTAATGCTTTTCCTTTCTCCTGCAAAGTATATAAAATGAAATTACTCTGCAGTTTTTCCCACTGTAGCAGGTATGCAGCTTTTAAATCCAAAGCTAAAATACCATTAAGGTTGTAAACCCAAATGCTCTGAACTCCAGAAATTTAAATTACAACAGTCTCTGGTGACATGTTCACCAACATATCTTTCTGCAACTTAATTCAGTCTTTAGGGGGAGTCTGAGGGACACCATGCTTTGTTCGGTCTTTATCTTGGCTTCATTCTTTCATACATGGCTACTTCTAGGCACAAAAATATTAGCCAACTAGTTATATTTCCAGGATCAGGAAAATGGTTCTGCCATTTACTTTGTACTAAAGACTGGGGAGGTCAAGTTGGCAGCTACTATTACTAGCACTAGACAAGGAAATATGGTAGTTACTGTTGGGTGATGGCTCCTCTGAATAGCAACAGCCTATGTCCCCATCACTCCTAGTTGTATCCCATCTCATTTCATCCAGAAGCAGCAGGAAGGGATACTCCGAGTTCCCAGTTCTTCAACTTCCGTTATCTCTGCATCTTCCACTATCTTGGAAGGTATGGCAAAGATTGCCTGCTTTTCTGAGAAGCCTTGAGCCAAGTTGTATAGCTTTACATTTGTCTCTATAGCTTAAAAATTCCAGAGGCAGTATCCCTGCAAGCACTCGCCTGTTATACTGTCACATCTAGCTGAAAAAAACACAAAGCCTGACTAATGAATAGATCCTGCAAAAGAAAAGTAAATCTCAGTTAAACCAGAGATAATACTATATACAAACTAATGTATAAGTTTAAGAAAGCACATTGTAATGCTGAGTATACAAACTACTGAAGTTTCACAGAATCACAGAATGGTTGAGGTTGGAAGGGACCTCTGGATGTCATCTGGTCCAAATCCCCTGATCAAGCAGAGCCATCTAGAGCTGGCTGCCCAGGACCATGTCCAGACCTTTTTTTAATATCTCCAAGGCAGGAGACACCACAGCTTATCTGGGCAACCTGTAACAGTGCTCAGTCACCCTCACAGTAAAAAAGTGTTTCCTGATGTTCAGAGGGAACCTCCTGTGTTTCAGTTTGTGTCTGTTGCTTCTGGTCACTGGGCATCACTCTAGGCTAAACAGTTCTAGCTCTCACAGCCTTTCCTCACAGGATAGATACTCCACTCCCTTCATCATCTTTGTGGCCCTTCGTTGGACTCTTTACACTAGGTCCATGCCTCTCTTGTATGAGCAGACCAGAACTGTTCAAGTGTGACCTTACCAGTGCTGAATAAATGGGAAGGATCACCTCCCTTGACCTGCTGGCAGTACTTTGTCTAACGCAGTGTAACGTACCACTAGCCTTCTTTGCTGCAAGGGCACGCTACTGGTTCATGTTCAACTCGGTGTCCACCAGGACCCCCTGGTCCTTTTCTGCGTACCTGCTTTCCAGCTCTGTGGCCTCCAGCATATATTGGTGCATGGGGTTGTTCATCTCCAGGTGTAGGACTTTCTACTTCTCCTTGTTGAACTTAATGTCAGCCCGTTTCTCCAGCCTGTCAAGGTCCCTCTGGATGGCAGTACGATCCTCTGGTGTATCAGCCAGTCATCCCAGTTTGGTGTCATCTGCAAACTTGCTGAGGGTACGCTCTGCAAGATCTACACATCATCCAGATCATTAATAAGGATGTTGAACAGGATTGGACCCAGTATCGATCCCTGGGGTACAACCACTAGTTTTTGGCCTCCAACAAGACTTTGCACCACTGATAAATCCGGACTATGAGAGTACATTTCTACAATGCTGTCGTGGTTTAACTCCAGCCAGCAACTAAGCACCACATAGCTGCTCACTCACTCCCCCCTGGTGCAATGGGGGAGATAATCAGAAGGGTAAAAGTGAGAAAACTCTTGCATTGAGATAAAGACATTTTAATAGATAAAGCAAAAGCTGCACACACAAGCAAAGCAAACAAGGAATTCATTCACCACTTCCCATCGTCAGGCAGGTGTTCAGCCATCTCCAGGAAAGCAGGGCTCCATCACATGTAACGGATACTGGGGAAGACAAATGCCATCACTCCGAACATCCCCCCCCGTTCCTCCTTCTTCCCTCAGCTTTATATTGCTGAGCATGATGTCATATGGTATGGAATATCCCTTTGGTCAGTTGGGGTCAGCTGTCCCTGCTGTGTCCCCTTCCAACTTCTTGTGCACCCCCAGCCTACTTGCTGGTGGGGTGGTGTAAGAAGCAGAAAAGGTCTTGACTCTGTGTAAGCACTGCTCAACAATAACGAAAACATCTCTGTATTATCAACACTGTTTTCAGCACAAATCCCTATACCAACATAGCCCCATACTAGCTACTATGAAGAAAATTAGCTCTACCTCAGCCAAAACCAGCACAAATGCTGAGATTTTTTGAAAGATACTGAAAAAATAAAATTATAACTTTCTGTGGACCTCTCTGATTTTTATGTGTAGGTACTGTCTGAGAAAATCAATATGAAAAATGCCCTGATCACTCCAGATTTTCATGTTCACTAGAGTCATTCAGAGCTGCAAAAACCACAGTCAATGCCACTATCACTTATTGCATTCTAGGGTAAACTCAACTTGTTTTAAAATACTCACAGGAAAGGTAGAGATTATAGTAATTTTTCTTGTCTCAAGGGAAGAACTGAATGATGATTAACTCGAATGAACAGAAGGTATTCAGAATGGAAGGGGAAGAACACAGCAGTTGGGACTCAAAATTAAATGGTAGGGTTTTTTGTCTTCTGTATGAAAACGTAAATGTTGAAATGGCCTTTGAAAGAAAGATCAGCCACACTTGCTTGCCTCTGCTTTGAAAGGGCACATCATAGGGAACTCATGTCTATATGTAATGGGAGGACTCGGAGCTGAAAGTAACATTATTGCTGCTGTACTGTAATCTCATGTTATCAATTGCAAAATAAAACCAACCCCAGCTGTAGTTTTCTCAAAGAGAAGAGAAGATAAGGCTGTGCAAGGAGTATTGAACTGGAACTCTATTTTGGCAGCTGTAGCTCTGCTTCTAGGAAATATTCACTACATTTTATAAATATTTTCTTGACAGCAAACATATTCATCTTGATGCAAATATGCCTGGAGAATAAGAATTTGTTTTCTTTACTGAAGTCACCTGACTTTTATTCCTTGCAACATCATATTTGGATGAGAAAGCAGTTGTGTAGTATAAAATACTTCTTAAGTAGCAGAAGAAGATACAAGGTAGATTCAATCTGATATCGTATTCCAGATGTTGTGGTAAAATCACAACTTTTTAATATCCAACATCATAATTTGAATTGTAATATGAAACATTCAAGTTAACCATTATTAAGTTCTTCCCTTGAGACAAGAAAAAGTAGTATGATCTCTACCTTTCATGTCAGTATTTTAGAACAAGTTGAGTTTACCCTAGAATGCAATAAGTGATAGTGGCATTGACTGGTTTTTGCAGCTCTGAATGACTCTAGTGAACATGAAAATCTGGAGTGATCAGAGCATTTTTCACATTTATTTTCTCAGACAGTACCTACACATAAAAATCAGAGAGGTCCACAGAAACTTATATTTTTATTTTTTTGGTATCTCTAAAAAAATCTGAACTTTGTAGAAATGTACCATTTTGATTACTTTTGCCTTTTATAAAATATTTTCTTTCCACACTTTATCCAGCCACATTTTAAAAAATAGAAAAATAAGATTCCCATATAAGCTTAAATATTTTCAACTATCCAAAAAGCCACATTTTTAAATGTTGGACAAAACACAGAAATTGGGGATAGTTTCCAAGTCCACATAAGAGTGAGATAGTTTTTTACATTTTTCCCAGAGCTGTTTTTGTAAGTAATTATACAGAAAGAGAAAGGAAGATATCAGTAGTATCACTGGTTGATACTTTCAACTATTTTTCTTTATTTCAGTAAGGATATCAATCGAATTACAGTCTAATTTCCCTTTATAGTAACAGGTAAAGTGAGAGCAATCAAGGAAGTCACGAAACGACAGAGTCCATTGCAGATGCAATGTAAAGTTGGTCATCTGCCCTGGCTCCTGCTCATCCTTGCTTCCTCATCCCTCTCTCTAGACCTGGAATGGTGCCAGGGACACCAGCCTCCTGCTCTAGCAGGGCAAAGAAGAAGGGTGGCAGAAGCTAGAAGCAGAGTCACTTTGCCTGTGTCGGACAGCGGCGCTCCTCACCTTCCTGATGCAGTGCTCTATTTATAGTGCCAGGCATTGCCATAGATCTTCTCGAAGAGAGGACCTCCTGTAAGACAAATGGGTCCAGCTCCCTGATGCTGTGGTCCCCACCAAGAGGTAAAATCCCTCAAGGGACAGGTCCTGAACATCCTGAGAGTGCAGTTGAACTGGGGAGCAGTAATTAGAGAGAAACAAAAGAGTTCTGGCCTAATGACTATTCCTCAAAACATCACTGTGGTAACATGTCCATAAAGTTTAAGAGGATTATGAAACCTGAGCTGAGTATAATGCAAAATACCAGAAACAGTGGTAACAAAATTCAAATGTTGTCATCCATCACTGATTGGTATTACTGAAATACCACCTTGGATATAATACAGTTTGCAAATCAATCTGATATATTTCTGCACAGTGCACTGAGCTCTTTCTTACATGCATATTGTGCGGTCATTTAGGCCTGCCTATACTAATCAGGACAACTTTTTTTTACCCTTTTACACTGATGTGACTAAACCAAAGAAAGGAATCTGGCTCAGGCTGTACATTTAAGAACCTCTAGCTTAAAAGCAATCTAATTCCACTTGTGCACAGACACACCAGTTTCCAAGAGTATTTCTAACCCAGACTGGAAATTGAAATCTAAGCAACAGATTACCAAGGGTGAAAAGGAGATTGGAACTTCCATATATTTACCATGCAATTTTATGTACCAGAAAAATCTAAAGGTATTAGATGGCTAGTACTGTTCTGAAGCTAAAAAACATTTCCTCTGAAAAAGATTTAACTTAATCCACACAGGTTTGTTTTGGTTTAGTTTGCTTGTTTGTTTTCTTTTAAAGATCATGTATCCACAGGACAGTAAATGCTTTTAGGACATCTTTTGGGACAGGAAAAAGTGATTGATCTGAAAAAATATCAGCATCCAGTATGATGTAGCTACCTAGGGCATGTCTACACTACTTTAAAGGAACTTCCTTCTACCCTCCCCCAAATAAAATTAAAAAAATAGTAAACGGTTTAGTCATGTGGTGCATGCCAGACTTAACAAAAAAACCCACAATGAATGAGACTGAGCAACTTTGGCTACTCACAATGGTTAATAACTTCACTCTTGGGTTTTAGTTTTTATAGGATTTTGTTTGTTTGTTTGTTTTAAGTCACCCTAACTAGCTCTTTGTTAGACAAAGCCTGCTAATGGTTCTAGGGATAGTTAACTTCCAGGATTGCTCCCAAAAAGTAGCATGGATAAGTTTGCTCCTCAGTGGTGAATGATCCCTCATCTTCATCAAAAAGGATAGCTAATAAGGCAGCCAGCTGAAAATACAGTGCCTCCACAACCTTTTATATCTTATCTTGCTGAATATGACCCATGTTCATCAAGAAAAAAATGTTACTAATTGTAGATCTCTGTGTTTCTACTAGTGAAAATACTACCAATCTCCAGACCAGGGTGCAGATGATGCTGTGGTGCGCAAGTAGTGTTGCAGCAGAACTACAAGATATTTCAAAGACCTTTCTCAGGAGCCTTTGTTGACCTTGAGAATCAAAACCTGTTATGGTGCAAAAGGACTGTTATCTCATATTGCACAATGTGGATGAGAACTTAATCTGGCTACTGCTGCAAAAGAGAATAAAAAATGTTTCTATAAATACATTAGCAACAAAAGGAGGGCTAAGGAGAATCTCCATCCTTTATTGGATGCAGGGGGAAACATAGTGACAAAGGATGAGGAAAAGGCTGAGGTACTTAATGCCTTCTTTGCCTCAGTCTTTAATAGTAAGACCAGTTGTTCTCTGGGTACCCAGCCCCCTGAGCTGGAAGACAGGGACGGGGAGCCGAATGAAGCTTCCATAATCCAAGGGGTTAGTGACCTGCTACACCACTTAGACACACACAGGTCCATGGGGCCAGATGAGATCCACCCAAGGGTACTGAGGGAGCTGGCGGAAGAGCTCACCAAGCCACTTTCCATCATTTATCAGCAGGCCTGGCTAACCAGGGAGGTCCCTGTTGACTGGAGGTTGGCAAATGTGACGCCCATCTACAGGAAGGGCTGGAAGGAGGATCCGGGGAACTACAGGCCTCTCAGCCTGACCTCGGTGCTGGGGAAGGTTATGGAGCAGATCATCTTGAGTGCCATCACGCGGCATGTACAGGACAACCAGGTGATCAGGCCCAGTCAGCAGGGGTTTATGAAAGGCAGGGCCTGCTTGACTAACCCGATCTCCTTCTATGACAAGGTGACCCGCTTAGTGGATGACGGAAAGGCTGTGGATGTTGTCTACCTAGACTTTAGTAAAGCCTTTGACACTGTTTGCCACAGCATTCTCCTGGAGAAACTGGCTGCTCATGGCTTGGATGGGTGTACTCTTTGCTGGGTAAAAAACTGTCTGGATGGCTGGGCCCAAAGAGTGGTGGTGAATGGAGTTAAATCCAGTTGGTGGCCAGTCACAGGTGGCGTTCCCCAGGGCTCAGTGTTGGGGCCAGTTCTGTTTAATATCTTTATCAGTGATCTGGACAAGGGGATGGAGTGCTCCCTCAGTAAGTTTGCAGACGACATCAAGCTGGGCAGGAGTGTTGGTCTGCTTGAGGGTAGGAAGGCTGGATTGATATGCCGAGGCCAATTGTATGAGGTTCAACAAGGTGTGTTAGGTTTGTGTAGCGGGGGCGGGGGGGGGGGGGAGTACACGGGTGGCTCCTGCGAGAAGCTGCTAGAAGCTTCCCCGGCTCCAAACTCGGACCTGCCTCTGGCCAAGTCTGAGCCAATCAGCAATGGAAAGAAGCTACTAGAAGCTTCCCTGGCTCCAACTCACACCTGCCTCTGGCCAAGGCCGAGCCAATCAGCAATGGTGGTAGTGCCTCTGCAATAGTGTATTTAAGAATACAGAAGAGAGTAAAAAAGGGTGGAGGAAGATGGAGGAAGAAGAAGAAGAAAAGCTACAATAAAAAGAGAAGGAAAGGAAGAAGAAGATGGAAGAAGAAGAAGACCTACAGTGAGGAGAGGAGTGGGATGTGAGAAACAACCATGCAGACACCGAGGTCAGTGAAGAAGGAGAGGGAGGAGGTGTGCCGGCGCAGAGATTCCCCTGCAGCCCATGGTGAGATGGCAGGCTGTCCCCCTGCAGCCCATGGAGGTTAACGGTGGAGCAGAGATTCCCCTGCAGCCTGTGGAGGACCCCATGCTGGAGCAGGTGGCTGGGCCCGGAGAAGGTCGTGACTCTGTGGGAGAGCCCACGCTGGAGCAGTTCGTGGAGGACTGCAGCCCGTGGAAAGGACTCGTGATGGAGAAACTCATGGAGGGCTGACCCCCATGAGAGGGACCCCACGCTGGAGCTGGGGAAGAGCGTGAGGAGTCCTCTCCCACCCCGAGGAGGAAGGAGCGGCAGAGACAATGTGGGATGAACGGACTGCAACCCCCATTCCCGCCCCCTGCACTTCTGGGGGAGGAGGAGGTAGAGGTATTGGGAGCAAAGCTGAGCCCAGGAAGAAGGGAGGTGCAGGGGAAAGGTGTGTTTTTAAGACGTGATTCTATTTCTCATCATCCTACTCTGATTTGATTGGTAACAAATTAAATTGGTTTATTTTTCCCCAAAATCGAGTCTGTTTTGCCTGTGACTATAATTGGTGAGTGATCCCTCCCTGTCCTTGTCTTGACCCACGAGATTTTTGTTGTATTTTCTCCTCCCCATCCCACCAGGGGGGAGGAGTGAGTGAGCGGCTGTGTGGTGTTTTATTGCCAGCTGGGCTTAAACCACAACACAAGGCTAAGTGACAGGTCCTGCACTTGGGTCACAACAACCCCATGCAACCCTACAGGCTTGGGGAAGAGTGGCTGGAAAGCTGCCTGGTGGAAAAGGACCTGGGAGTGTTGGTTGACAGCCGGCTGAATACATGCTCAGGTGGCCAAGAAGGCCAATAGCATCCTGGCTTGGATCAGAAATAGTGTGGCCAGCAGGACTAGGGAAGTGATCGTCGTCCTGTACTCAGCACTGGTGAGGCCGTACCTTGAATACTGTGTTCAGTTTTGGGTCCCTCACTACAAGAAAGACATTGAGGTGCTGCAGTGTGTCCAAAGAAGGGCAACGAAGCTGGTGAAGGGTCTAGAGCACAAGTCTTATGAGGAGCAGCTGAGGGAACTGGGGTTGTTTAGCCTGGAGAAAAGGAGGCTGAGGGGAGACCTTATCGTTCTCTACAACTACCTGAAAGGAGGTTGTAGCGAGGTGGGTGTCAGTCTCTTCTCCCAAGTAACAAGTGGCCTCAAATGGCCTCAAGTGGTGCCAGCGGAGGTTTAGATTGGATATTAGGAAAAATTTCTTCACTGGAAGGGTTGTCAAGCATTAGAACAGGCTGCCCAGGGAAGTGGTTGAGTCACCATCACTGGATGTATTTAAAAGATGTGTAGATGTGGCACTTAGGGACATGTTTTAGTGGTGAACTTGGCAGTGTTAGGTTAACAGTTGGACTTGATGATCTTAAAGGTCTTTTCCAACCTAAATAATTCTATGATTCTATGATTCTATGAGTGAAGAGCAGCACATAGTATCGAGATGATGAATAACATACTACATTTATGTTTGTAATTGCCACTTATGCATGTGTATGTGTATTGATGGAAGTGTACTAACAAATAACCTGTTTTCAGTTTCCACTGTAGTGTTTCATTTCACAAAAATCTAATAACAGTGATGATAAAACCATGGTCCAAAGTGCAGCCACTCTAATAAAATACTTGGTCACTTCTAAGGATGAGACATCTGAGCCTCTTCTGGTTAGAGAGGCGAGATCTACACTAAATAATACTGGGCAATATGTTCAGGTTCTGGGATACCACTCTCCATGCTGTTGAATGATGGCACTCTTTGGCATGGTTTGGGCCCATTTCGACTATCATTTTCCCAAACAACATATGGACATAATTTAGGGAACTGCAGTAGGCAAAATCATGTATTTAATAGGCAGAAAAAAAGAAGATATTCTACTTTGGCATGCTCTCTTTAGCATAGTCCTCCAATATTGTCCCAGTAAGCAAACACATCCTATGTCTTCTCATCGTCTTAAAAGCCAAGAAACATACTATGGGAGAAAAAAGAATCTGTCATATTTTCCATAGACAGTCTTCCAGGGCAACTACGGATGACAAAGCAGCAGCACCAGTGAGTATATCTGCATTGTAATGAGGTAACTCACTGATCAGTATGCCACCATCAGAACATATGTGGGACAGCAGTGCTAAACACAGGGGAACAATTATGTTCTGCACAAAATTGATCCTCTACATAGCTGTGCATGCATATGACCTGACCAGCTTCCTCCCCTTCAAGCAAGGAGCTTTTAAAAAAGTGGCACAGTTCAGCAAGGAGTGGCAAAGACAGCTAACATGAGGAGCATAGAGTTTCCATTTTTTTTAGTTTGGCTATTCCTAGGGTAAGCTAAAAGATACCAGTTGGTAAAATTTTGTGACATAAGTAGTGAAACTTGCTCTAGATAGATGATGATCTTATGCAGTTGTACCCTGGGTGTGCAAGGGCTGGAGGGCTGAAACCTTCTGGATCATGACAATTGGAGTGACTTACCAGGAGAGTCTATTCAAGGGGCAGCACGCAATGATGATCCACTTGACATTGATGACACAATAACCCAGCCTTGTACTTCCAGGTTTGCCACCTCACAGTAAATTGCCTAGATGCAGAGTCACAGGAGGCAGCTGGCAGGCAGATGAGTGGTGAGTGTATCTTGGGTGTTTTGTTAAAGAGGTTTGCCAGTAAGCTGGTAGAAACGCTTATGGGAAACACTCCTTGCCAAGGCCTGTGGCAAGTGAGCAACCATCCTGTTTTAAGAATCTATGTATATGGACATGGTGTATGCCATGCCACTTTGCTCCAGGGCTGTAGACTGGTCCACCCACTTGATTGTTGTCACGGACTTCTCTTTCACATATACCCAAAGGGGTTTCTAACTGAGTCAGGATAGTGAGCTTTTTGTTGTGGTGTTATGGATGAACAAAGGGATCTCAAACATACTGACTGATGTTTGTCCAACATTCTTATTTCTCTCTAGCTTCAGACCAACACCTTCAGGTTTTTTAGTGTTACTCTTCCCACTGATTTTCATTCAGACTCTGAAATTTTAATCTAAAAAAAATTAAACAGGCCTTATTAAAACTTTATCCTGTCTGGTAATAGCACACAAAAGAGAAGTTTCAGATTTGAATGAAAATGATAAACAAGTTTCCATGTGAATCTCAGCTGATTTAGAGTCACAGAAGTAATTACCAAAATGGAACAGATTGTCTTTCTGAATGGATTAATCTATAATAAATTTCCACCTGGTTAAAAGACCAATAAGTCAAGTGAGAGAGACTCTTAAGTTTTATTAACTTGTTTGAGAATGAACTCTTGCTGTAGTAACAAAGAGTGGGAGATACTGGGAGACAACAATGTATCCTGTTTGCTAAGCTATTTTTTCACAGCTGGAAGTTTTGGCTCAATAAAGCATGAGGAGGGGAAAGAGGCAAGACTGCAATTCATCACAGACAGATGGTAATAGGAAGTATGTTACCATTGAAGATATACACAAAAAGGAGGGTAGTTTCATCCCAAGCCAGCATTTGCTAGGATTTTTATTTATTTATTCATCCATTCATTGATTGTGGGAAAATATTGAAAAGTAGTCTTCATGAACTTGTGTTATTTTTTAGGCTACCTGAAAGACATTTTTTTTTCCTCTCTCTCTCTTTCCTAGCAACCAAATGAAAAGCATAGACCACTGGGGTGTAATCCAAAGGTAGAAAAAAAATATGTTTAAAAAGTCATGTTCTATTAAAACTGGTTGTATGGGATACTTGTGCTTTAAAGACAATTCATAAAAAAAAAGGAGCCAGTAGTCATAATGCTGTTTTACAATCAGTTATTATAAAACGCTTATGAAGAAAGCAACTATAGTCACAAAAAAAGCCCCTCTCAATTACTTTAGTCACCAAATGAGGAATGAAGATCTAGATCTTCAATTCTTAAGGTAATGAGGGCAGGCAGAGAGAGAGAGCAGCAGAAATGCATCGATGGATGCCTTGGGACAGATGACGAACTAGTTCTGAGCTTATGGGTCAGGATTAGAGAGCAGACCAATACTGGCAATGTTGCGGTGGGTGTCCACTATAGATTGCCTGATCAGGAAGAAGTGAATGAGGTCTTCTTCAGAAAGCTGGAAGAAGCTTCATATTTGCAATTTCTCATGGGGAACTTGAATCACCTGATACCAGCCTTCAGGAATCCCACACCCCTGAGACCCATGGGAAAGTCTGGAGGAAGGAAGACTGACCCTCAGCAGAGGAGGATCAAGCTAGCAAACACTTAAACAAGTTGGACATACACAAGTCTGTGGGACCTGATGGGATGTACCCACAAGTGCTGAGAGAGCTGGCTGATGTCATTGCAAGGCCACTCTTGATTACTTTTGAAAGATCATGGTGACTGGGGCAGATTTCTGAGGACTGGAAGAAAGCAAATGTCACTCCAATATTCAAGAAGGAGGACTCAGGGAACTACCCACCAGTCAGCCTCACCTCAGTCCCTGGGAAAGTGATGGAGGAAATCTTTCTGGAAGCCATTTCCATACACCTGGAGGACAAGAAGGTGATCGGCAGAACTCAATGAAGGGGAAATCATGCCTGACTAACCTGATAGCCTTCTATGAAAAAATGGCTCAGTCGATGAGGGGAGAACAGTGAATGTTATCTTGACTTTAGTACATCCACTTCGACAAACTGAAGAAATACAGACTAGATAAGTGGACAAGTGAGGTGGAGCAAGTCCAGCAATGGACCACAAAGATGATTAAGGGATTGGAGCCACTGTAATATGGGGAAATACTGAGAAAGCTGGGACTGTTCAGCCTGGGGAAGAGAAGGTTTGGGGAGAACTTATCATTGTATATAAATACCTGATGAGGGAGACTAAGGAAGATGGAAGAGAGAAGATGGACTAAAGAAGTGGTATCCAGTGACAGGACAAGAGGCAATGAGCACAAATTCTACTTAAATGTAAGAAAAAACTCTTTTTACTCTGGTGATGGTGAAATGCTGGAAATGGTTGCTCAGAGAGCTTGTGGAGTCCTCATCCTTGAAGATATTCAGAAGCTGAGTGGACATGATGCTGAACAACCTGCTCTAGTTGATCTTGGTCTGAGCAGTTGTGTTAGACTAGATGATGTCCAATGATTCTGTGATTCCGAGAAAGCTGCCATGTCCTTAATGGGTAGAAGGCTAAGCAAAAATTCTGTGAAAAAAATCAAAATAGCACTATCCTTCAGCTGAGATTACTTTCAAGGATTGAAATCACTCTACCCAGAAGAAAGGAACTAATATTAATGTGAAAATATTTCAACTGGAGAAAGTTGATGACTTAGAAATTAGTTTACTGATCCACACCATGTTTATTCAAATTGTTCTCCTTCAATTTAAAGAAAAGTACTATTCTACATAGGAGAAAAGGAATCCACTATTTTCCCTGAGGCTTCCAGAAGGTATATTTAGAATAGTGGAGAAAGCACAGGGTTTGAAGACTGTAAAATACCAATGCCAGCTGTGATCCAGTCTGCTTAACTTAGAAATCTCAGTTATGACAAAATTTTTATGTGAGTGAACTAGCTTCATAAAATTCCCAGTGGAATCTATGGAGAGAGACAGATGCCTTTGAAGGTCTGTAAAGCAAGCTTCAGTTGTATAGTGAAACTTATTTCTGTATTTGGAAGAGACATGAGACAGTTTTTTCCTGTCTGGAAGACAAAATGTCGGCCATGAAATACACTGTTCTGAATGTTCAATTTTAAGTTAAAACCCAGCTTTAACCATGGGTAGATAATTTCAGTTTGCCAGAGCTCTCTTCATATAGTCTGCCTCTGGTCTATTCCTTCATGTAAAAACATAAAGTTGCATCTGCCTTCTTTCTTTTATTTTCGCTTGCAAAGAAAGCTACTCTTCCAGATTTATCCCTAATTCACTTCCAAATTTTGGGAAGCTCAAGAACAGATTTGAAATTTATTTATTTATTTTTCATAATTAACAACTTTCTTTCCAAAATTTTACAATAACAAACACTGCTTTTTGACTACATGATTATTTGTCCAAAGTATGAGACAGAAAAAGATGTCCAGTGTCCTGGAAATGAGTTCATGTGTTCATAATTTCTCTATCATTGAAGAATAGGAATAGGACCTTGTAGCATGGATTTTTTTTTCAGTTGTGAAACTTTTTTTTGTTGTTGTTATCAAAAAGGTATTAAAATCAAGAACTAGGAAGCATTTAACATCTCAGTTACCTTCAAAAGAGATTAAAGTATTCAGTATAGCTGTACAATCTGACTAAAGGGTTAGTTTCTACATACAGTATGTATGTATGTTATGTAAGTCACTATCTTATAGCACACACCTGTGGGAAGAGAAACAGAGTTTGAGAAACAAAAGCAGAAAATATTATACAGAAAAACAGTAATCATGAAACGTAGAAGCACATACAGGATGTTCGCAAAGATATACAAAGTGCCATGATGTCCTGGTTTCGGCTGGGACAGAGTTAATTTTCTTCTTAGTAGCTGGTACAGTGCTGTGTTTTGGATTTAGTGTGAGAATGATGTTGATAACACTCTGAGGTTTTAGTTGTTGCTAAGTAGCGCTTATCTTCAGCCAAGGACTTTTCAGTTTCCCATGCTCTGCCAGCAAGCAGGTGTGCAAGAAGCTGGGAGGGAGCATAGCTGGGGCAGCTGACTTGAACTAGCCAAAGGGGTATTCCATACCATGGAACGTCATGCCCAGTATATAAACAGGGGGGAGTTGGCCGGGCGGCGTGGATCGTGGCTCGGGAACTAACTGGGCATCGGTCAGTGGGTGGTGAGCAATTGCATTGTGCATCACTGGTGGGGTTTTTTTGTGGTTTTTTGTTTGTTTATTTTTTCCCTTCCTCCCCCTCCTTTTTTGTTCTATTCCTTTTCATTACTATTATTATTATTATATTTCATTATTACTATTGTTAGTATTATATTTTACTTTAGTTATTAAACTGTTCTTATCTCAACCCACGAGTTTTACTTTTTTTTTCCCCTCTTTCCTCCTCCTCACCCCACTGGGAGGGGGAGGGGGAAGCGGCTGCGTGGTGCTTAGTTGCTGGCTGGGGTTAAACCACGACACATGATCAAGGTGAAAAGCAATTCCAGAGGAGCAGAAAAGCCCTTGGTTTAAGAAAAAGACCTGTTGACCAGTGAGATTTCAATTTCCTTGACAATTCAACCAAGGATATCCATTCTACAATCACTAAAGCAGCATTTAGGCACTTCAAGGTGGAATAAGACTACTTCTTTACTGTTCAATGAACAACAGGATCAGTGGCAAATGGAGGAATCGTCTTAGGAAATGGACGCAATGTAATAAAATGCTAGGAGGTGGTGAACATTTAAGGTGTACTGATCTCATAAAGTCTAAAATACTCTGGAGACTATGGTGCATATAAAAAGCCAGAGCTTGCTAAGTACACTGGACTCCATAAAGCATTCTAAAGAAAATGCAGCTTTACTCTTAAATAGTTAAATTAGAACCCATTACTATCAAAATCAAATTTAGTAAATTTTATTACCTAAGAAATAGTTGAAAGAGATTGTAGTCAGTGGTTGCAATAAAAATCTATCCTGGCCAGAATGCTGAATGAATACAGATTTCAAGAGACTGAAATAGAAGAGCAGACAGAGATGTTAAAATATATAAATTGTTGTGGGTTGATGTTTTTTTTCCCCCATGCACACATTCAGTGCATACTATTCCAGATGTGCTGAAAACAGGATATTTGGTTCTAAACAGCCTAATATATTAGCCTAACATATTTTTATTTCTTCCTTAAAGGAAGAACCATGTTGAAACTGTTAGGTTATGTGATTAAAGGTTCAAGAAGAATCCGCAAACAAGAAGGATCGCAGAGGAAAAATAGCAATAATCTAATCAAGGAGATAAGTCGCTGCCCTGGCCCCTCTCACAGCTGTCCCAGGAGAGCCTCAGCCTCATGGGCTGGGAGGGACACCTATCACCGTCAGTCATCAGGAGTGGCTCTCCAGATTGCCCAGCAGACTGAGGGGTATTACTGTCTAGTGTTATGGGGCTAATGTTGGGATGCAAGGGAGAAGCATTTTTGGATTTCACAAGACTTAGTGTGGAATATTAGGGGAGGAATCAAAGGTGGGAAAGGGAGGGATCAAGGTGGTTTGGAGAGAAATAAACACAGGAAAATAGAGGAATAAGGGGATAAAAGGGGTCAGTCATGTAAACAGATGTTGGTCAGTGCGCTTGTGTGGCCACACCCTGCACCTGATCCCCGCACTGTGTCCTCTCTCCTCATTAAACTCCATTTCTATTTTCTAACTGCTCTGCAGAGCCTGTGAGATCTGGTGCGGTCAGCTGAGAAACCTGTTTGCATATGTGTGTGTGTGTGCATATGTGCGTGTGTCTGTGCATGAGGTAACTGAAAACCAGGGGATCCAGGGGCCAGCTACTGGGTAGGCTGAGTGTCCAAGGCCAGTTACTGGTCTTTGTCTTGATCAGTCAGAGGGAGCTGCAGCAGCCTTGCCTCCATCAGGCTACTGAACTCAGCAACTCCTAACAAAAACAAAAATAAAAGATAAGTATCACAAACATCAAGATACTGTGGTGCTATTTATGGTAAAATTAAACTTATGTTCAGGAATACGTATATCTGAATAAGTAGCTTGTTGTGCAGAAAGAAGTGTTTTTTGTATTTATTACCCTCCAAGATATTTCCACTAAATAATTAAAATATATGATCAGAAGAAAAACAGTTCTACATGTCCCTAAAACATACATAGTATCAAGTAATTCATATTTTCAGACAGTTTGCTTGAGTCTCATTCAGAACCTAGATTTTTTCCACACAAGCTTAAGGACGACCTCTATATTTTTTTCCAATTATTTTCGATACTAGTGACTTTTTTTCTAGAGGTCTTAAAGAACCAGAATCATTTCATTCCCATTCACTTTCAGAATCAAATTTCTTTGAATGTTGATTTCAATACAATCTATGTAAAGTTACTGAAGCCAGTGGAATTATAAAATAACACCAAGGTTCAGTCCAACTTTCAAGTACCCATTACTGACTGTGGCAGAACAGCAGAAGGAAAAAACAAGCCAAAAATACTTATGTTTTGATTGCATTTGTAATGCCAGGTTTTGTTGTTGTTGTTGTTCCAGAAGACCAACTACACTTCGTATAGAAATCCATGTGTTCAGTTGTGGGGTTTTTTTGGAGGGGGGCATGTGTTTTGTTTTTGGTTTTTTTTAAGAAGAAACGCTTTAGAACAGAATCTCATTTAAAGAAGAAAGTTCTCTGAACAGAGAAGACCTAGTATGTTAGATATTTTGTATTTCCCTTGAATTTAACTTTTGCATGAGTGAAATTGAACTAAAATATGTAGACATAAAATGTAGCACCATAATAACAAAGAAAAGGAAAAGGAAAAAGAAAGACATGGGCTTGTAAGAATGGTCAGGATTAATTGGAAGCTCCCTCCCTGAAATAACCCTGTAAGTTAAGAGGAACATTTAAGAAGACACACTTCATCTCAAGCTAAGCTGTTTATGAAAAGATTTTGGGGGGCTTCTAAATTAAATTTTAATTTTCAGTCCTTAGGCTTCCGCCTTTCAAGCTCCCCATAAACCTTCATTTCCATCTTTTTTATCCTTTAAACATTCTTCCCTTCCCTTCTCTTTCTTCTTGGGTTGTTATACTTTCCTTTCCTCTATCACGCATATTCAGTCTTTCATGACCCTGGTCTTCCTACCTCAAGAGTTTGATTTAGCCTTGCCCTCTTCATCCTGTGTTATAGTTTATCGAGTTACTTCTCCAGTGTGTTGAAGAATCCTCCCAGTATGAGTGCTGCCACTCAGATGAGTGCTTCCAATACCCCTGGCTGTTATCTGTAACACATACTGAACCTGACTGCACAGTAATGACTCAGGAATGATCTTAGCCATTTTACAGCAACGATATAACTACATAATTTAAATGGTAAAATGTTAAACAGTAGTAATTTGGGCTTCAAGACTTAGGAGAAAACAAAAGCTTACCTTTAAAGGTACTAGGAAAGCAAATTATCATCTTGATTTAATCGACAGCTTAAAAATCAAAATCAATTTACTAGCTCTTAATTTTATATCATAGAATTACAAAATAATGGGACATAATTTAAGGAGTTCAGAAATACAGTAGAATGCATGTTCATTGTAGCTTAATTAGAAGGATTTCATGTTTCTTTGTTTTTTACATGTCATTTTTACGTAACAGTAAAGTAACGCAGTCTAAACAGGCCAATGCCGACAATTTGACTCAGAAATCTTTGGAATTACTGCAGCAACAGAATGGTATAATTTGTACCTCACTAAATTCAGTGACACAGTCTCAGTACTAAAGTGGTACAGTTACAACGATTCTGCATCTGTGTACCTGTGTAAATTTAAGCAACAGTGACAGCTCCATGGTCTCTACATCTGATTCATTAATGGTTGGTTATAGTATGTGCGCCTATCTTCCTTCTGCTACTCTAAGTCTTTAAAATGCAGGGTATTTATCACAAAAGTTATCATTCAAGCCTAGTTATAGAAACACTGTAAAAAATGTCTATTTTGAAGCACAGTGTGCCATCTAGTGGAAACACGTTGCAAACAGCACAGCAGTTAGCAGAATTAGAAAAGGTGGTGAAAAACACTAATCACCTCTCCTGAGCTGAGCAGCATTGTCCCACTTTGATTTCATTTGATTAAAGAACACCTGACATATTTGTGAATCTTCGTTTCAAACTAACTCTAGCCAAATATTTGAGATGGTATTTGAGGACTTGTTATAAATTATTCAAATGAACTGGAATTGAGCAGAAAGATTTTGAAAGCTGTGCATGTAATATCAGGGTCTCTTTAATGAAAGCTAACTTTCAACAAGCAGAAGCCCAAGAGCTTAATTAACTGCTCACTGAGACACTCCAGAGTAACTCACTCTCCACAAATAATTCCTGGGGGGGGCGGGTGTTGTGTGGCGGGGGTTTGTGTAGCAGGGGAGGGGCTACAGGGGTGGCTCCTGTGAGAAGCTGCTAGAAGCTTGCCCGGCTCCAAATCAGACCCACCTCTGGCCAAGGCTGAGCCCACCAGCGATGGTGGTAGCGCCTCTGTGATAGCATATTTAAGAAGGGGAAAAAGGCTGCTGAAAAAAAGACCTGTAGCAGAGAGAGGAGTGGGATGTGAGAGAAACAACCATGCAGACACCGAGGTCAGTGAAGAAGGAGAGGGAGGAGGTGTGCCGGCGCAGAGATTCCCCTGGAGCCCGTGGTGAGATGGCAGGCTGTCCCCCTGCAGCCCATGGAGGTTAACGGTGGAGCAGAGATTCCCCTGCAGCCCGTGGAGGACCCCACGCTGGAGCGGGTGGCTGGGCCTGGAGGAGGTCGTGACTCTGTGGGAGAGCCCACGCTGGAACAGTTCGTGGAGGACTGCAGCCCGTGGAGAGGACTCGTGATGGAGAAACTCATGGAGGGCTGACCCCCGTGAGAGGGACCCCACGCTGGAGCTGGGGAAGAGTGTGAGGAGTCCTCCCCCACCCCAAGGAGGAAGGAGCGGCAGAGACAATGTGGGATGAACGGACTGCAACCCCCATTCCCACCCCCCTGCACTGCTGGGGGAGGAGGAAGTAGAGGTATCGGAAGCAAAGCTGAGCCCAGGAAGAAGGGAGGGGTGGGGGAAAGGCGTGTTTTTTAAGACATGATTCTATTTCTCATCATCCTACTCTGATTTGATTGGTAACAAATTAAATTGATTTCTTTTTTTTTTTCCCCAAGTTGAGTCTGTTTTTTGCCTGTGACCATGATTGGTGAGTGATCCCTCCCTGTCCTTTTCTCGACTCACGAGCCTTTTTGTTATATTTTCTCCTCCCCATCCCACTGGGGGGAGGAGTGAGTGAGCGGCTGTGTGGTGCTTTGTTGCCGGCTGGGCCTAAACTACGACACTGTGGCTTCAGGGTTTTTCTTTTCTTCATACTGGGACATACAAAAAAATACTGGCAGTACTCCCTGTTCTTGCACTGACATACAACAGCAAATTTTGAAAGAGGAATTTTATAGAATCACAGAATCACAGAATGGCTGAGATTGGAAGGGACCTCTGGAGATCATCTGGTCCACTTCCCCTGCTCAAGTAGGGCCATCTAGAGCCAGTTGCCCAGGACCATGTCCAGGTGACTTTTGAAGATCTCCAAGGATGGAAACTCCACCACTTGTCTGGGCAACCTGTGCCAGTGATTGATCACCCTCACAGTAAAAAAGTGTTTCCTGATGTTCACATGGAACCTCCTGCATTTTGATTTGTGCCCATTACCTCTTGTCCTGTCACTGGGAACCACTGAGAAGAGCCTGGCTCCATCTTCTTTAGACCCTCCCTTCAGGTATTTATATATATTGAGAAGATACCCCCTGAGCCTTCTCCTCTGTAGGCTAAATAGTCCTGGGTCTTTCAGCCTTTCCTCACAGGATAGATACTCCACTCCCTTCACCATTTTTGTGGCCCTTCGTTGGACTCTTTCCACTAGGTCCATATCTCTCTTTTACTGGGGAGCCCAGAACTGGACACAGTATTGCAGGTGTGGCCTTACCAGTGCTGAGCAGAGGGGAAGGATCACCTCCCTTGACCTGCTGGCAGTCCTTTGCCTACTGCAGCCCTGGATACCGCTAGCTTTCTTTGGCGCAAGGATACACTGCTGGTTCATTTTCAACTTGGTGTCCAACAGGACTCCTTTGTCCTTATCTGCAAATCTGCTTTCCAGCTGAGTGGCACCAGTATATACTAGTGCATTCATTTCAAAGAGGAAAAATATATCAGCTTTGTTACCACATATTCTGATGTTATCATCTATTCTGCTACATATTTAAAGGAATTATTAGTTTTTCTTTGCTTTTTCTTCCCACAAATCCATACCAGACATGGGTTTCATCACCCTTCAAATGCACACATTGTCATGTACATCACTTCATAGATTAAACACGTAATAAATTCCATCTGGATAACATATCTGTTAACTAAGTGGGCATTCTCTGATTTTGGTGGGACAACTAAGTCATGACCTTCTCCTCTAGCAGCTATTGTTATTTCACCTTCAGAAAGCTTTCTGCTGACATGAGTACACCAGCCATCCTCACACTGCTGAGTTAATAACTGAGCATTAAGGTGTATCCAGGTGTGACAGCATGCAGTTGCCTGTCTTACCAGCGCCTAAGAGGAAGGGAGAAGGAGAGATGACTGCATTCAACATTTCTAGAGGAACTCAGCAAGAATTATTTCACCTGTCATTACAGTGGAAAATTCTGGTTTGAGCGCCTCACATTCTTACTGTTTGGTTTAGTCAGTTCACGTCAATCTAAGACCATACTCTTTCTAAAAGAGAAGTCCTGCTCTTACTTCCAAAAGAAACACAGGGGCAGGGCTGAATTATCTCTTTTCACATCAGTGTGGTTTAAACGGACTGAAGCTAACTGTGAAACTGCACCCCAGAGGCAAGCTGGCTGATGAGCTGTACCATTCGTCTCGGATGCTCCCAGTGCTGGCTCACAGCTCCCACTGCATTGTGAATTCAGCAACCTCAAGTTTCCCATGCCTCTTGTGTGCTCACTGAAGAAGGAAACCTCTTCTGACATTGCAAAATCTCACCTTGGTTCCCAGCTCCTGTTAAGATTTAAGACTATCCAAGAGCTATGCAAAATATTCAAATAAGGTGTGGAGGCATTTCCCCTACCCCCCCATTTTTAACACTAGTGTTCATACACTAGTGACTGGATTGCTTCAATCTGCTAAATCTAATGAAATACACCTGAAGGAAGAAAGAATTTATCAAAGGAATCTCAGAGCAGAAAAGGAAGAACATAGTATGCAGCTTTAAAAAATGTGGGAGGGGGAGGAGAGAGAGAGGGAAGAAGCTTCCTGATCTTCTAGTCTAATCTCAGTTCCCAGAAGTGTACTGGGGAAAAAAAAATCATCATCTGATCTATTTATAGCCTTTGCAAAGTGAAAGACAGTGTTGAGAACAAATCACTTCAGAGCAATGCAATTTAAAAAAAAAAAGAAAAGGTCCTATGGGTAGAGAGAAGTATAACTCACTGTCTCCTCCTAACTTTTAGCATTGGCTCAGATGATCTTACAGTAACACTTAGGACACAAGGTACTAAGCAAAGAAGAAGTGATACAGTGGGAGTAAAGCTTGCTGGAAAACTGTACAGGCTGACTAAATCAGAGGTTAGCCATCAAAATGACAGACAGTTTTGAGCAGGGTTCTTCAGTCTGTCTTTGACAGTTTCTAATCTTGACATAAATCAGTAAATGTCAAATTGCAGCAGAAAGGGGGACAAGTGCTGAGATGAATAAACGTGAGTGTTGCTTGTAAGACTGAAAGGAAAAAAAAAAAAAGTTCTGCTTTGCTCATAATCCAGAGAGCATGTAACAAGAACGTGCAGAAGTACAGGAAACATGACCTACAAAGAATGACTGTAGGTATGAGGACTGTTTAGTCTGTAGAAGACTAAAGGCATAGTCTTTGTATGAATAAGGGTTGTTGTTGCGAAGATGAAGGGAATAATTTATTCTTAGCATCCACAGGGAATAAGAAAAACATTTCCATTACAAGAGGTTCTTAAGGACATATTTGACAAATATTTGGTAGGAACGGTTTGGACATAGTTAATTTGAAAGTAAAGAAATCACTTACATGACTCTCAAGGTTAATTCCGGTTATAATTTCTATGACTGTAGATGACAGACATATTGGCCAAACTATTAAGCATATTTCCTGTGTCCAGAACTAAAATTCTCAGAGTCTCTTGTAAAAAGCAAAGTCATTTTTGTTCCTGGATCTGTTTGAAATTTAAGGAAGGAATCAAGGCTCTCTATACTATTTGTTTTTTCTTTTTTCAGAGGAAATATTGAAGAAAAAAAGGGAAACATTTGAATTGTATGATGACTCTTTCTATATAATTTATTTGAAGATAAGGACATTTGTAATATTCTCATAAATTTAATTCTCAGTGTAAGTTCTGAACAATGAGTAACTTTAATGTAATTTTAAAATTATTGTTTTGGAATAAATTAATCTGCCTCTTTTTGTCCTTCCTCTCCCATGCCAACCCTCTTTATCCGTATGTGTAATATAACACATGAATCTGACTGAATGACACAACCGATCATTTTAAAAAAGAGGAAGGGAACTTGGGAAACATAAAAGAAAATAAGGTAAGACTTCAGGTAGGGCTACTAAGATCTCAGAATTTGTGAGTAGATACTTTCATGACAGGAGCTGAGACATTACACACCGCTTCTCCTACAAAAATGACAGTCTCAAAGTTATACCAAGTTCTGGTTTAATTAGTTTCCTACAGATACAATGGCCCAGCAGCGACTGTCTGGGTGCTATGCAGGACAGCAGCTCCCTGTGGGCCGGGGACCTGGCATGGCAGGGGCTCCCCAGGGGGTCCATCAGGTCAGGGCCTCGCAGCCAGGGCCTGTCCCACCACCCCAGCCAGGACTGGAGCAGGCAGGGAGCACCAGGGCACCCCATCCATGGGGCATCAGGCATCTCCCTGGGGACAAGGATAGGCCAAGACCAGGCTGGGAGGTGGGCCTGCGAGTGGGCCTGGCTCGGCGGGGCCCGTGGCTGGGCAGGGCAGGGCTGTGGGGAACTGGAGACCGGTCCTGCTGCAGCATCGCTGGGGCAGGGGCTGACGGCCCTGGGGGCTGACATGGGGTCCTGGGCTGTGGGCAGGGTGGGGGGAGCCCCGGGGGAAGCTGGACAGAAACAGTCAGGGGTGTTGGTGCCTGCAGGGCCTTGAAAATGACCTTGAAAATGTTAGGTATTGCATTCCTAACGATATGCTGACCTGGGAATCATGACTGTCAGGTATTCTCAAGGGAATATTATAAACATTCTCTCATTATTAAAGATGAAAAAAAAAAAAAAGATTTTATCAAGCGGTAGCAAAAATAAAAAACCCACCCAACTCCAAAAAACCCTAAATTATATCCTTCTTACAAAAAAAGATTTTGTTTAATTAAGCAGCCTTCTTCAAACTTTAACCTTCTCTAACTCAAGACCGTCCAAAAGCTTCATGTGTGCTCCAGGTGAGAGTTACAGTAGGCCTACCATGTGCTGCAGCATTCAAGGACACACGTTTTATTAGCAAAATTGACTTTCTATTTCTTCACCCCATCTATAATATTGAAAGATATTCCTAGATCAGTGCTTTCATTCTCATAAAAAGTACTGTTTTTCACTTTTTACCAACAATGTCACCTGAGTAGAAGGACCTACCACTTACTTTTACAGTGAAGAACAACTATCCCTTATGCTTTACCCTGTGAAAACATTGCATAGTTCTGCTTTCTGTGCACAAGGAATTTGCGTGTTTATGCTTCATAGCCAACTTTAGTATTAAATGCCTATTAAACTTAGATCTGTGTATGAATTTCACACAGCTTGTTTTATCAGTTTGTTTCCAATTTAAGGCTCTATCCTAGCTGAGGTTGTCATACTTGCTGTATCTTCAAAATCACACCTGTGTAGAAACAGCACAGTATGGGGGTACAGCTTTGCATTTAGGAGCAGGTGACAGAGGTGCTCTGGCTGTTTTCTGATACCATGGGTGTAACCACAGAATACCTGTCAAGTGGTACCTTCCCATACAAAGGATTGCCACCACACAGAAGTTTGCTACTATAAATACGGGTATAAGAAGACACTTGCCTGCTGTGCTTTTATTTGGAAAAATACACAGATACTCAGAATAGAAATTTTTGGTCAAATCATGTGGCCTGTACTTTAGTTCCGCTCAGCCAATGATACCAGAATTAGATCCATACAAATCACATGCCACATTGATTCAAGTCTTATGGAAAAGGGTGTAAAAACTTTCACAACATAAAATATTAAGCAAACTATGATTGTTTGCACCAAACAAATGAAAGAATCACAAGAGTTCATTCTGGTTTATTCTGTTTCTGCTGTCCTGTCATCTCACTCTTCTACAGGGCTAGCTACCGTACATAGGAGAAAAGTTCCTAGCTTCATTCAAACAAGCAGGACTTACAAGTCTATGCAAACCTTGCCAAATGCTGTATCACCTCAGGGTAACTGTTTCTCTCCTTTTTTCTAATTTCTCTCAAAGGCCAGACTCATCAAATGGAGGAGTCTTCCAGCATCTCTGAAGATCAGTAGGTTGAGATTAACTTGCACAGGAGTGAGGAACAAATTCCAGAGAGAAGCATCATTATGAGCTCCAACAATTTCTTTTTTGCTTTCATCTCTCTGATGGCCCGTCGGTTCTGTTGTACATACATTGGCTGCTAATGCACATTTTTGTCTTCTAGCTCTCCGCCTTTCCCAGGGTACCTTTGTAATTGGGAAAAACTTTCATGTGCAGATAGTGTTTGAGCTGATAGAGCTAACAAAAAAATTAGCAAACAAAACAAATTGCAACAAGCCATCACAGCTGAGCATGCAAGTAACTGGCCCTTGATGTATCTTACAGGGATACCATGGTTAAAGCTGGCAATAGCTTCCGGTATTTGAATGGGGGTCAAATGGAGGAAGAGTTTAAAAGAATTCACTCTAATTAATTTAAATTCTTTAAATATAACCTTCATTTAAAGATAGCTTTAGAAGCTTCGCAGTAATTAAATAATTTGAAAAGGTGATAGGAGATGAAGGAGAGGGAAGTAAGAGAATTGTAGAACTGGCAGTATCACTAACATTATGTTATAGTTGAAAATTGTATACTCACATTATCCTGATAGGCCCCAAATTGATGGGTTAAGCACAGTTGTGAGTTGCTGAATGAAGTGACTGTAACCAGGAAAAAAAGTCAACATCCAAAGGTTATGTTGTTACAGGCAACTTGACATATCTTATCATTCACCATGATTACATATTCACATGGGCACATATTCACATGCACTTTTTATCGAGCATGTAAGTATTTTTATTCACTGACCATCTGAAGGTAGAAAGAGGAAAGAGAGGAGACTGACTGAAGTACAGAATGTTGTAGCTTTTGTAAAAAATTACAAAGTTAGGTAAATTTCGCATTTTTATCTTTGTTTCCCATTAAATCTTCCCCTCTTTTCCATCCCATATACACATTTCTTACCCTTGTATAAATTTGGACTAGCCGTTCACCAGTGGATGAATTTATTTAATGAACTAGAGATTCGTTCCCCTATATACCATCTTTTTCTGACACCAAATCACCTTCATATGAATTGCCTGCAGGCTGCACACTTGTACTGCATTTATTATGGAAGTTATGATGACATGATGACTTTTCCAGGCTCCAGCTGTAATGCATCTGGTGTTTATGGAGGTCAAAAGAGCCAGAAAACTGTGCTTTTGCTTTTTTTCTGCCAGTTCATGTCTTTTTTTCAGCACAAAAGTTTCAACAGGTGTTATCCATTGTAAAAAAAAAAAAAAAGAAAAAAGAAAACTTTACAGATGTGACCTCTTAGGGAAGGCAACTTGCTGCAGAAACTTATACCTTTTGCAGTATTCTGCATTCTGCTCCTGTAAACCTTTTCTGGTGAAACAAACATTGTCACAGTGCAGTGATATAGCTGGGTAGACAGCCCCTGATGTATCTGAAAAGATAGCTGCAAATTAAAAAAGAACATATGCTTCAGAGTACAGATATATTTTCAGGTGAAGGTGAACAAGAGCATGTACATCTGTCTTTCTAACATAGAGGGAATGTGATGTTTAAACTTGAAATTACAGAGCTAGAAAAGAAGAAAAATAATTTCCAGGATGGAGGTCTGTTCACTTCCACTCAACTACATTTTTTTTATAGTGGAAGAAAGATAGCTTCTTAACAGCTTCTCCTGTTTCTTTTGTCTTGCAGTTCAATTCTGAGCCAAGATGTCCAATAGCCTTTGCTTGAATAAATAGGTAAGCAGAATCATGTTCATGAGCTGAGGAATGTGCATAGACAGAACTGCATTGTTTTCTCTGAAGAGTTCTCTGTGATAGGGTGTTCGTTAAACCATCACATCACTATGTCTCACAAAGATTGTGCTGAAAGGCAAATTTACAAATTGCTTTGTGATTTGCTTGTCAAACAAAGTTACGTAAAAAGAAGAATTTGAAGATTCTGGTCATTCCAAAAAATTAGCATGCAGCATAAAATACGCTACATATTTCCGCCGACAGAAGAAAGATGAGCTGCTTCTGCTTCTCAACCAATGTTTTCTGCTTCACCACTTTTAATGTATTAGGTAAAAAATAAGCCCTTTATAAATTCACTGTAACTGCAGTAAAAGCAGTTACTTTAGCATATAGTTCTAAACTGCCAATCTGACAAAAGTAAAGATAATTTCTCTGTGCGCACTGGACCAAAAGAATTACTTTCAAGCTCTCTGATAAAGTCTCACCAAATCCAAATCAAGTTTTGAAAGAAAGCATTTCCTGGGTTGCTAGCTGCTCTGTTCCAGGGCTGGGAACACTGAAATGTTCTTCTTACCATGGGTCATGCCTGCCACCTAGATCTAGCAATTCCAGAGACTGTGATTTAGGAGCAATAAAAGTACTGGTTTTCATGTTCCCTACTATGGAATAAAGAAACTGCAAGACTCTGGGGTCTAGATGAAGTTCAGCTCTTGTACTCAGTTCTCAGTGATTACCCTGGAAGTCATGGCTTTGGGTAACCTTAAAGTTTTGAATTTTGAGACTGTGTCTTAAAGAGCTGCGGCATGGAGACTAGGTTTCTCGAAAAAATCTTTGAAGACTTGTAGTGCCAGGGCACTGTGAGTGGTGCTCCGGCTGCCACAGAGCCTGGCAGTCCTCCTGCAGATGTTCAGTGAAATGGGAATTAGACAAGCCCTTGCGGCTGAAGAGGCCTAGAAACTTCCAGCCAAATTTGAGCTGAAAACAAATTCTAAGAAAACAACATTCTCCACAAACTGGAAGTTCCCCCAATTCTGCAGTTGATCAACAGAGTAATGAGAGCTGTTAAAACATAGTGTCAGACTATTTTGCAAATAGAAAAATAAACTCCAGATAAAGATGCATACACTTATTTTATCTGCCGTAACATCTTACCATCAGTACAATCTGTAAAATAACTTTACCTTTCCTCATCTGCTACAGTTAACCAGGGATATGAACTACAGATTTCAACAGAGAGACTAGATACTCACCTTTTTCCCCTCAAGTTGTCACATGTAACTTGTTTTATGGGGCAATTTTCCTGGAGAAGGTAATTTTCTACGTTCCTCTTCTCTTTCCATGCAATATCTTGCAGCTACCTTAGCAGCTGCTATAAACTGCTTTTTCTACATGTTTTCAGTATTCCGCTGGTTGCAAGAACATTACCATTTTCTTTCCAGACATAGCTCTCCTTCTGACAACAGAATTGTCTGCCACATATCATAATTACTTGATTTCACATGGGAGTTCACTTTTATCTTCTTTCCTTTCATACTTGTGCAGTCCCTTAGATTAGCTCCAGCAATACTATCAGATCTTGCTGGACTTCCTACTGCAGTGAAATCCTCTCTGGTGGGATGGTATATGGTACTGCTCTCAGAAGTCTCAGGAACAGCTTAGAAATAGGTTGTTATTACTGAAATGAACTGATGATTCCACGATCATTCAGGATAAGTGTTTTCTGGTGGTTTAGTTGCCGTTCTGCTATCACTGTCACTACAACTGGGGGTATCAGCAATAGCTAAAGATGAGCGATTAACTGATGAAGTTTAGAAAAGCCAGCAACTTTCACTTTCTCTTTTTGTCTTGCATAGATTTCATGCAGAACAGGATCATTTGCACTGCAGAGTCACTTCTTTTTCATTTATGATAGTTACTTTTAACTGAGACCCAAATAGGCTGAGATGCACAGGCAAAGATGACACAGGAAAATGACACACCACACCTAGAAGACTACAACTTTTCATTTATTAAAAACAAAAAAATCATAAATGGACAACATGGGGAGGTATACAGTGTGACAACAAACACTAAAATTAAGATGTCTAGCTGTACATGTTCATGTGTGAAATAGATGTCAAAACTTCAAATAGGGCGAAGTCAAAGGGGATCCACAAAGAAATTCAGTTGCCAAAAACACACCTATCAAACTTGTCCATTGGAAATGCTCTAGGTATCCCTTGTGGACTCCATCTGTCCTTCCTGAAGGGCACATGTCTCCCTTACTCCTGTGTCATACCTGCCAGTGTTGGGATATTTTGACTTTTTTGACCGTTATTAAGCATAGATAAAGCTATCATGAATCAGCCTAACTTAAACATTTCATTTCTGATTATGATCATCTCAGAGCTCTTCTTTTCATATGTGAAACCAGGAAACAAGGATGATTTTCTTTTTTTTATACTACTTTATATTTGTCTGGTTTAATTTTATCCGAGTTATTGATTCACCTGTCTCGTAAGATTCTGGCACAATTCTTCATGGTCTGCTGTCATCCTCAGTACGATGAGTGATTTTGTATAAGCAAACTTTGTCATTTCACTGATCACTCTTTTTTTCCAGTACATATATGAATATGTTCAACGGCCTACATCCCAGAGCACAGCTCTGGGCCGAACTCCAGTTATAAGCTCCATCCATGGAAAGACAAGATTATTTACTTGTACTCTCCATTTCCTACTTTTGAAATGACTATTCGGCTTAGCTTTTATCTCATAACTGCAAGGTTTCCTTAAAGTCATTTAATGAGGGATTTTGCCAAAAATGTTCTGAAGTCCAATTAGATCAGTGGGATCATTCTGATCTGTATTCTTCTAAAGAACTCCAAGGGGTTTGTAAGACAACATTTCCCTTTACACAACCTCTGTTGACTCACACATAAGTGGATTGTATTTACTCCCGTGTCCACCAAGTCTATCTTTTGTTGGAGTGATAGAGTTCCTCTACTAACTAGTTTTGACTATTTTGCCCTGTACAAGGGTTGGGCTCAGTGCTCTATAATTTCCTGCATTCTTCCTGGAAAGCTTTCTAAAGATTGACATAATTTTTCCTTCCCACACACACTGTCTTTTGGTACAGAGGAAGTTAAGAGAAGATTATACACTGCCACTAATACCTCAGCTACTTAATCTCTGAATTTTCTTATACTCCTTAATGATAACCAACTAGCATACTGTTTTATTAGCAAAATATTTGCAACTTAAAAAGAAAAACAGGAATGTCTTTTTAATGATGGATACATCACACTTTTACAAACTTCTAAACAAAACTTTCCAGAATCTTCTCCCTCCTTTCCTTCACCTTCATTAAAAATATATAGTCAGATATTCCTATTTTAACAAGCAAACAGAAAGAGTGAATTTTATTGGGGAAAAAAAGAAAAAAGTTAAGAACAGTGGTGATTACTGTACGTTAACCTTAGACTTCCAGATTCTTTATGAGGCTTTGTCTTGTCTTGAACTAAGACTAAACATTTAAAGGACAGCAAACATGTTTCTTCTAGAAATAAAAATATCTATCAGAGTATGAAAAATGTTCACATTTTCTAAAGCAAAAAGACATGCATTTAAGTACTAAGTATTTTTCATCTTCAGGTAACAAACAATAAGATTTAATAAAATTAAAAAGTTCTGAAAACAATGCTACTACAAGACATGCTAAAGCAGGAGCACTTAATAAAAGGACACATTTGAGAGAAGCTCACTGACAACCCCATCACTACAAAAATATTCCAGAGTAAGTTAGATAACAAAAATAGTTTAGATGTATTTCAGTAAATAGGAGTCAGTTTTATCACATATAAGTGGCTTAATTTACTTGTTGAGAATATTCAGTGCTAGAAGTCATAGGACTTTTAAATTAGAGTGTTTAGAACCATGAAACCTGAGAACAGGTGTTCTGTATAAGGAACTGTTGCCGTATCCTATGTAATGTCTGTTTTAAAAAAGGGACAGTATTATTGTAATTGCAATTTTGTCATGCTTTCTTTATTCATTCCTAAATTTCTTGAATATTCTCATTTGTACTCTGGGGTATAAATCAGTACTGAGACTTCACCTCCAAGCTCAAGTAGATAGAAAAATCCTGTAGTTATCAGGTCTGCTTAAGGCTGCTGAGTTCACATAGTTAAATTAGTATTTTAAGGTAGTCTAAATCCTCATTAACTCCTGATTTATTTGGAGCCTAGGTCTATTTTTCTAGAAGAATTTAAAAGGCAGACAATGAAGTTGAAAAGAGCCTTCCTATTTTCAAGGTTCTTGCACTTTCTGCTGCAGGGATGAAACTTTCTGTAGACATTTTCTTACATTTAACTTGGGCTTCTGTAGGTTTCTTCCCATCAGAAGCATCTAATTCTTGTTGGCTTTCTATGCAGGACAGGGAATTCCTGCCATAGGACTCTACTGCTCTTTACCTGTCCAAGTTTCCTGGAGTGAATGTTTTTTGTGAGAGATTGATGTTGTTTCTGCATCTTCCTATTCCCGTTCTCCATTTTAAGAAAGATTCTTACAGAATTCTTCCTCCCTGCACATTAAGCAATTCTACTCTTACCTATCCAGGACTGGTGTACAAGTGCAGATAACTCTAGGAGAGTTCACAAACCTAAATAAGTGCTTGTAGAATCAGGTTAGTATGCATTTCTGAGGACCTTCTTTATATTTCTCAATAACCAAGCAATTTCATTTTGGAGTGCAATACTTTTTCTTTGCCTCATCAAAAACGTATACCTGTTGTTTACTGGTCATTTATCAGGCAGAAGACACTATCAAGGTGAAGAAAAATCTGAGCAAGACAGCAGAATAAGCAAGTGCACCAGATTCAGATCCTACAGTGAAAAAGGCTTAAAAGCCCAAACTGAAATGTTTTATTTCTGTCCAACAGATATCTAAAACTCAGTAGAAGCCTGAAATTAATTCATTTCGGACATGCAACTCTCACCACAGTCAGATGCATGCTGTCCTTACCTATGCTAAGCCTCTGTCCCACACAAGTAATGCCTAGCTGCAGAAAATGAGTGCAGCACTAATACCCTTCTGGGGTCAACCGGTTAAGTCTGCTCTAAGCGCCTAACACAGAACACTGGCCCACTCACAAAATGAAAGAACAGCTTCTCTTCATAGACGTGTACCTGAAAATGAAGACCATGAGATCAAGCTACTATGAAGAAGGGGGCAGTCTTCATTACACAGAAAGCAGGAGATTGTGTTAAAAACAGTCTTCAGCAAGAATTTAAACACACTTCTCCCTCCAGTAATTGCAAGTGAGAAGGGCAGAAAGACAGGTCTCTTGCTGAGATTTCAATATGAGGCCTAGACCGTTCACAAAGGAGTTCAAGATCCATGTGGTTTCAGAGCATTAGAGAAGTTAGTTTTGCACCTATCTATAAGTATACCTAAAAAGATGTTACTTCATTCTTCCCAAGCTTAAGCTGCATGGACTCCAGCCATTTCTACCCTGGAAGTCAACAGAGACACAAGCCAAACATTATGCCCAATTTGTAAAGCTGTACCAAAAAATGTCTTTCCTGTGCCTTGAATCTCATGGTTTTTAGCATCTGTGTCAGCAGACCGTATGTGTACATATCAGCTGGTATATTGGGGCATGCATGGAAGCTATAGGTTTGAAAACCCTCAGGCCAGGAAAAGCACAGGATGCACAGTTCCTGTTTTTTCTCAAAAAACACTGTAATTACTAGGCTCAGAAATAAACTGTGTCTCTCTCATGCATCTTTTGTCTTTCATAAAAGAAAGAGTGAAGCATGCTTAATTCTTTAAAGAACATTTGTGACCACCTTTATGGACCCAAAGCAAATGGAAAGCTTGAAACAAATCCTCAAACAGTATAAAGAGAATAGCATAGCATAGCATAGCATAGAATGGAATAGAATGGAATGGAATAGAATAGAATAGAATAGAATAGAATAGAATAGAATAGAATAGAATATTTCAATTGGAAGGGACCTACAATGGTCATCTAGTCCAACTTCCTGACCACTTCAGGGCTGACCAAAATTTAAAGCGTATTATGAAGGGCATTGTCCAAATGCCTCTTAAACACTGACAGGCATGGGGCATTGACCACCTCTCTAGGAAGCTTGTTCTCGTGTTCGACCACCCTCTCGGTAAAGATATGTTTCCTAATGCCAGGTCTGACCTCCCCTGACTTAGCTTTGAACCATACCCACGTGTTCCGTCACTGGATACCAGGAGAACAGCACCTCCCTCTTCACTTCCCCTTCTCTGGAAGCTGTGGAGAGCATTGAGGTCGCCTCTCAGTCTACTTCTCTCCAAACTAGACAAACGTGGTGTCTTCAACCGCTCCTTACAGAACATGCCTTCCAGGCCATTCATCAGCTTTGTTGCTCTCCTCTGGACACATTCGAGTACCTTAACATCCTTTTTAAATTATGGGGCCCAGAACTGCACACAGTACTCAAGGTGAGGTCACACCAATGCTAAATACAGCAGGATAATCACCTCTTTTGACTGGCTGGTTATGCTGTGTTTAATGCACCGCAGAATGCAGTTTGCCCTCATGGCTGCCAGAGCACAATAGGATGGCTAGATGAGAAATAACTGTATTTTCTTAGATTTTAAGTGATTGTTTTTCAGTGTTCCCTACTGAACATGAAGGCTTTGTGTATTGTCCTTAGAGGATACTCAAGTATGTATGGAGTCCTGGCACATAGCACTGAACTTGAGACCACATATGCCACATCCATAGTGACTGGGTTTTGTGGTTTTTAAGTTAGTATATGTTCAAATGTTCTGTCAATATGGTCATCTGGGTCTAGGTTAAGTAAAAATTTGGAATTCTGACTGCATCTAAGAAAAACATAGCTCTTTACTGCCTAGAAGTAGGAAAAAATCTGTAGCTTTTGAAAATTCTCTATGCTTTGAAACAGAATGTTATACATACATAATTTTATTTATTTAAAACAATCCCACTAATGCCACAGCATCAGCAACACAAGCCAAGTAACACTAAAATTCTGACAACTACTGATGCATCTAGCTGAGGCAGCTGGACATCATGTAGAAGACTGTATCCTCACGCAAGATTTATTTTAAATTCCTCCTCTTTAATAGTGGTCTGTTTCAGCGATTTCACATATATCCTTCAGGTGTTTTTTTTTTCCCCGGTCATTTTGTTTGACTTAAAAACTTTTCCCTTTCAGTGAAAAGAGAAGTTTAGTTAAAATGAAAAAGGTCATCCTCGTCTTTCTTATGCTCTGAATCATCAATTAGTGCTGCTCAGTAACAACTCCCCAGGCTCAGTATTTTCTCCTGAGAGATTGTGCCCTGAGGTATATGTTCAATAATATTTTGTATTTCTGTGCAGAATTCAGAATGTTCTTCATATTCGGATGCCAAAAGTTTTCCCCAAATCATCTCACTCCATAAGCACTCTCTGGATATTTGTGGGTTTTTTTATTGCAGGCTGCATACTCTCAGTTTTCCAAATTGCACTATTGCCCAGGGCATTCTTCCTAGTAATTTTCTCCCCAGACTCACCTAAACCCCTGTCAAACAGCAGGGAAGCAAATCAACAAGGAACTTAACTCTTGTAGAGGTTTTCTAGCTGTGTTGCAGTCAGCTGTCAGCTTTTCCTGTTGCCCACTATTTAGTCTCTTTTTCCTTTCCAAGCAGTATCTTTTTTTTTTTTTTTTAACTTCCACACCAAGCATCTCCACCCAGTTTACCCTCAGAGATTGCATCTTCCAGATTCCTTAGCATTAAATAAGCCAAGGGAGTCGGAGTGGAGCTATTTTTAAAGAAACAGACTCTGGTATTATACCCTGAAACACAAAACTGCAAGTCCAATAATTCTTTGAATTCAGTTTATGAGTGTCTGAGGTACAAATACTGACAACTCCAAACTTATTGAATAAACAAATATTAGATATGTAATAGGAGAATGAAGTGTGAGTAAAATATGGTACAACATAAAGCAGAAAAGAGAAATGAAATACAGCTTGCTAAAGATTGCCTAGCACAACAGGATAAGGTGGTAACAGAAAAGAGGATATTTTTCATGTAAAGCGGCAATCAATACACACATAACATGAGAAAGTTTCTCCAAAAGCTGCTGAGCTGCTAATGGAAAAATTAGTAAGAAAACAAAGATCCCCAAAGAATATAATAAATCAGGGCTCCAGGGTCCTAAAGTACTTTTCATGCACAGAATGTAATGACATTTCATTTCCTATTTTTCTGCCAGGAATGCCAGGCCAGCAGGATGATATAGAGTCTTATAAGCCTTTCTGCTTCATTTCTGTACTGAATATTTAGTAACGTGTATTAAAATTGACTACAGACACAGAAGAAAATAATGTGTTCTCATTCGGTTTACATATTTTCTGTTCATAAATACCTCAAGACTCCTCATAGTGACGTGCCATTTTCTACAAACAATTAGCTAAGGGTCATGCACGTTTTTCTCTTTATTTAAAAACTGAGCAGTGTATTTAGTTCTGATTTGATACACAGAGTGAATTTACATGGCATAATGCAATTAAATATCTAGATACCATGATATTGCTGATGGCACAATACAAAAATATAAAGGAATAATTTGTGTGAAAGGAAGTTGCCTAACAGTCTGTAAAGCATGTAGTTTAATGCTGCTGCCTGAAGCCTGTGGCCCAAAACTGTTTTTCTAGCATGTTGATTGTTTTGGATCTGTTTCTGAGGCATCTAATTCTCCCCCTACATTGTAAAAGCAGCTTATGCACTTAATTTAAAATACGGATGTGGCTATGGGACAGGAACCAGAAAGTTAGGTTTTGCAATATTCAGTATTGCAGTAACCATATTCCTTCTTGGTTTAGACTTTTGTCTAATGTGTAAGGGAAATCTGTCTGAGAAGAACTTGAAACCAGTTTTCTTAGAAACCAATCTATTTTGAACGATGATTACAGCAAAGTGATTCCACTGATCCCAGTCTCCAACCTTTAGCCTTCTGTACATGCCCCACTGCATTCTTTGATAAAAATTGAGGTTTTTTTCAACAAACAGAGCATCATGAGGCCCATTTCAAATGTAAAATCTGTGAAACTTAAGAACTGACTGCAAATGGTCCTTACCTCCAAATAATATGTTTTAACCTGTGCCTTCTTCAGTATAACGACACATAGCTTTCACTGATTTTATGTATTTTATTCCCTTAGCTTGATCATTCTTAAAATACATGTGTTTCATGTAAAATAACATTTCATGTGGATCAACATAAACAATGGTTGGTAAACGCATATGGAACATTCACCCCAGACTGTTTGGCAAGGTCATATCATTTAAGTATTTGACGATCAGTAGTCATTTTCTTGAATGGTAAATCATAGAATCATAGAATGGTTTGGGTTGGAAGGGACCTTAAAGATCATCTAGTTCCAACCCCCCTACCTTCCACTAGATCAGGTTGCTCAAAGTCCCATCCAGCCTGGCCTTGAACACTTCCAGGGACTGGGCATCCACAACTTCCAGAGTCTCACCACCCTCACAGTAAAGAATTTCTTCCTAATATCTAATGTAAATCTACCCTCTTTCAGTTTAAAACCATTACCCCTCGTCCTATCACTACAATCCCTAATTAAGAGTCCCTCCCCATCTTTCCTGTAGGCCCCCTTTAAGTACTAGAAGGCTGCTATAAGGTCTCCCCAGAGCCTTCTGTTCTCTAGGCTGAATAATCCCAACTCTCTCAGCCTATCCTCATAGGGGAGGTACTCCAGCCCCCGATCATCTTCGTGGCCCTCCTCTGGACCCACTCGAGCAGGTCCATGTCTTTCTTATGCTGGAGACCCCAGAGCTGAACACAGTATTCCAGGTGGGGTCTCACAAGAGCGGAATAGAGGGGGAGAATCACCTCCCTCAACCTGCTGGCCACACTTCTTTTGATGCAGCCCAGGATGTGATTGGCTTTCTGGTCTGCGAGAGCACATTGCTGGCTCATATTCAGCTTTTCATCCACCAATACCCCCAAGTCCTTCTCCACAGGGCTGCTCTCAATCCACTTATCTCCCAGCCTGTATCCATGTTTGGGATTGCGCCAACTCAGGTGCAGGACCTTGTATTTGGCCTTGTTGAACTTCATGAGGTTTGCACAGGCCCACCTCTCTAGCCTGTCAAGGTCCCTCTGGATGGCATCCCTTCCCTCTAGAGTATCAACCACACCACTCAGCTTGGTGTCGTCTGCAAACTTGCTGAGGGTGCACTCAATCCCACTGTCCATGTCTGTGACAAAGATGTTAATTAATACTTGTCCCAATAAGGACCCCTGAGGGACACCACTTGTCACTGTTCTCCACCCAGACATCAAGCTGTTGACCGTAACTCTTTTGAGTATGACCATCCAGCCAATTCCTTATCCACTGAGTGGTCCACCTGTCAAATCCATGTCTCTCCATTTTAGAGACAAAGATGTTGTGCGGGACAGTGCCAAATGCTTTGCACAAGTCCAGGTAGATGACATCACTCACTCTTCCCTTATCCACCAATGCTGTAACCCCGTTGTAGAAGGCCACCAAATTTGTGAGGCATGATTTGCCCTTAGTGAAGCCATATTGGCCATCACCGGTCACCTCTCTGTTTTCCATGTGCCTTAGCATAGTTTCCAGGAGGATCTGCTCTGTGATCTTGCCAGGCACAGAGGTTAGACTGACTGGCCTGTAGTTCCCCGGGTCTTCCTTTTTTTCTCTTTTTAAAAATGGGGGTTATGATTCCCCTTTCCAGTCAGTGGGAACTTCGCCAGTCTGCCACAACTTTTCAAACATGATGGACAGTGGCTTAGCAACTTCATCTGCCAGTTCCCCCAGGACCCTCAGATGCAGCTTATCAGGTCCCATGGACTTGTGCACATTCAAGTTCCTTAGATGGTCTCAAACTTGATCTCCTACAGTGGGCAGTATTTCATTCTCAGTACTCCAGCTAGAGTAAAAATACATCAGTATTTTTCCTCAAATTACTCTTGCAATAATGTTTATGCATGTTTGATGGTGTAAATACATTTGCAGGTACCTAAGAATAGCCACACAAACTCGAAGTATTAAAAATTAATGACAATAACAACAACAACAACCCATAAATAAACAATGGCCTAAAAGTCACAAAATACAGAGTCACTAGTTCTGGTACCTGGACTTGTGCTTCATTCATGATACTTTCTGTGCATGAGCCAATACTAACCACTCAAGAAATGCTATTTAATGACTGATATAAAATGAATTTACAATGACAGTTACGTTTTAGTGTTTGGTCCGGAGGTATATAGGTTTTACTGAAATTAAAATTAGGTATGAAAGGGCATTGAAATGAAGGGACATGTTTCATCTAAAACTTCCAGTGGAAAAATTTATGTAGTTTTATTTTGTGTAACAAAGAGGTCTGGGTATAATATGTAAGAACATATTCAAAATATAAGGGAGAAAACTATTCTTTAAAGACTCTATTTAAATGAAATCTTGAAAAAAAAGTCAGAGGTCAAAGCAAACATACCCTATTAGTTGAACTAATACTGTTACTTATGGCTAATTCATAACACTTGCCTGAAGCATTGAATTTTCATTAATAACATATTAAAAATTATATTACTTGTACATGTATTTACATTTATATGTATTTATAAGCAGAACACATGCACATAATACAAAAATGAACAATGTGGTAGTTGGTTTTACTATATCTGTCAAGGTTTTGCTTTTCCATTAAAAATTTTTTTTATGAAGAACTCTGAAAGCATTTTAACTTGTCTTGTATTAAAAGTCATTATACATAGTCCTTTGAATGCCTAATTTTCAATTCACGATTGCCCTCTCCATGGGTGTGACTGTGGAACATACTATATTCTCTTTTGTTTGAAATGTGGAGGTTGCTTTATAAGTTCTGTTGGGAATAAAAGTGTAACTGTCTTGAGACCAATTACTAAATAGTTCATTAAACAATGTGGGTAACAACAATTCTTTGAAATTCCCTTCAAGTTGTCCCTGATTTTCATGCACAGTTGAATCCATATTTCCCCTGTATTCCACCCCCTTGTTCCTACCTGCAGTAAGCTGTTTCTATTCCTGAATCATCTCTAAGGATTCCTGTTTTCCAATTTCCTGTACAGGGTGGTAGCATAGCTGGATTAGGCACTTATTTGAAGAATAATACAGAGTTCTTGGTTCGGTTAACCATGCTTGTTCATGATTTGACAGGCGAATGCCTCCGGTTCTGGTTCACTTCTATTTTTGATAGTTTCCTTGCAAAACAAGTGCCTGTACACTTTTTAGCCTCTCTCCTTCACTTAGGCATCTGAATGATTAAGATATTGCTACTGCATCACTGTGGTGCTATGAAAAAACAGGTCCTCTACAGTGTATTGACTTGGACTGAATTAATAGCAAGGGATTACATTTAGGCATTTGGATTCATTTATTTTCTTGAGCTTCTCTGTAACTAATCGCCAAAGAGATCACCCAGCATATCTTTCTTTCTTGGTTCATCTATTACAGCTTATATAAGCTAGTTTACATAAAGTGAGTAAAGATTAGATTGTGATCACTCCACTTATCTAATCAAATGCAATTTCATTCAGTAACTAGCTTCAAAGAAAGGCAAAGCAAATGAAAAAGCGTATGAAATGACTTCCATGTGTGGAATATTCAAATAGGCTCGGATACTTCAGCATGGGAAAGACTCAGCATGGGAAAGACACAACTTGGGAAAAGGGGGATATAAGAGTGGTATACCTACTCATGAGTGTGAGGAAGAGAAGGGATAGGAGCTGACAGTTCCTTATCTCTTCCAGTGAAAGAAGGGACCATCAGCAGAGACAAGTAGGGTGCAAGCTCAGAGCAAAGAAAGGGAAGTGTTTTTTCATGCAGTAGGCAGCAGAGCTGTAGAACTCCTTGCCAAAGGACACTGCAGTTGCAAAGAGTTGACAAGGTTCATGAGAAGCCTGGACGGCCACCTGGAACAGTTGTGCACTGGGGGTGATTAAGGAGAGAAGCCACACGGGACTCCAGAAATCCCCTGAGCTGAAATCAGTTGGCATCTGAGAGCATATTAGAAAGCCATATGCCTGTCCTGTCCATCCTCTTCCCTGAGTACCTCCTTATGACCAGTGCTGGAGACAGGCTTTGGGTCTAGATGGACAAATGGACTGAACCAGTATTTCTGTTCTTATGTTTCAACCCCATAAATTTCAGGAAAGTGTTTGTTGTTCTATAAAAAGAGAGAGATGTTTGTACACATCTCCACTCTCATTTTCTCACTCTCCATTGCCTCACCAAACCTGATTCTTTCCAGTAGCCACCTGGGAATGGGTTTCCTGCTGGGTTAATTACTCTAAAAGCTGACAAACCTGTCGACTGCTCTCACCATAGCAGCTGTTCAGACATTCCATTATATATAACCCATGTAATTCTCCCCTGTTAACTTGCCAAACAGCATGCAGTTGGCTGAGAAAACAAGTCATGGCAATTGTTCCTTTATGACTGGCATGCATCACCTCCTCGGTAACTTAGATCACAAAAATAGCATGTGTTTCTTAACTATATTGCCTGTGCACTCCTGCCCACATCAATACAGATAATAATGGTGCAGTCTTCTGGTAATGGAACAGGTAATTACACAGCTCCCACAAACATTCTGATATTACTCATGAATTCATACAGCAAAATATGCTAAATGTTGTTATTCTGACCCAATTTTGATGCTTTGCATGTGTTTTTGATTCTCTCTGCAATTAGATTGTGTACATTGTCAAGACAATCACTGTACAATGGTTGCAGACAAAAGCTAGAATAAGTTGGAGTCAAGTTTAGGATTAAATAACTACAATGTTGTGGTACCTTTTAGAAAACCAGTTAAAAGAAATTCAAATATGCATAGGAATCAAAATAATCATTTAGGGCATCCAAACAATCCTACCTCTGCCATGAAATGAGGCCATAAAATAATTATGTTGTTATAAGATTATATATGTGTCTATTTTCAAAATATAATTTCAAAATTTTTTATAATTTAAAAAAAAATTCCCTTTGGGATTCTTCCGACTAAAATGTTAAACAAAAGTGCACTCTCATTTCCATCTATGCTTCAACTGCATGTCTTTTCATATTATGTAGGTTCTGTATTTTACATTCATCACTAGAAACAATCAACATATGAAATTGCTAAAATCCTGGTGGGGCTGACATCAGCACTGATGCTTCAACATTTTCATATAATTTTCAAAGAATCTCACTCTTCCACCCGGTTTAACAAAATCAGGTGTGAATAATCCCTTTCATCTTAAATACTTATTCCAACCAAAAAGAACATCTTAAGCAGCAAAAGAAAACATTTACTTAGAGTGTCTTAGAGGGTGTTAGCATTTGCATGTCTTCCTGCAGTCACACGTGTCAAGGGAAAATTATATTCTAACTAGTGCCTCTATAATATCAATTAAACCTTGTCCATAGAATGATGTACCATTAGTATTACAAAAAGCTTTAGAATATCTCTAATAAGCACAAACTGCAAAGCATGAGAATGAATTCTCTTACTTTTGTATATCCATTGCTATCGTGTAAAAGTTCTTTTTTTCATGATACTGTATCGATGGGGTGTTTTATTACAGCAAGACTTCTTATATTACCTCAGGCTGTGAAAATGTTATTTTAACTTCTTTCAGAATAATGTCACAACCCGTCCATTAAAATTAACCATTAGCATGTGAACTGCAAGCTGCTTAGCAGCACAATCTCTTCAGCTAATAAAGACCATTCCTCCCTCCCCAACCCCCCAAATGGTGAAGTGGGCCATTGTGAGGCTGAACTCCTTATTAGAACTGTTTGCCCCATTTACAACTGTCACTGAAAGTCATTCCGAAGGCAACCTGCCTGAACTTTACCTTCACCCAGTAACCCTCAAAACTATCCATTATAACACTCATCAACCTTAGGAGGAAAGAAGCAGAAGAGAAAGCTATTAGGCAAGAACAAACGTTACAATGAAAGAAGAGTTTGCAACAGCATTCTTGGTAGGATGATATTTTTTCACTTCTTTGAAAAAGTAAAAGCAAATAAGGCCCAGAAAAAGAATAATGAGTCTGAAAACCATCATAGTGGAAAAAGTGCTAAATACAGATAGGAAATAAACTATGAAAGGGCCTTGGGCACAAACAGAAAGGAGGTAATTATTTTATGACTCCCTTTCCTTCCTTTTAGTTACCAAGATTATAACTATATTTTATTGCACTGGCCAAGGAGTCACAGAAGTCAAGATGTCTGTTTGTGCTTGTGCAAGTATAGCCAGAAGAAATTTGTCCTGGCAAGCGAGTCTATCAACTTTGACTAATGACATCCAGCAGGTCTTATTTCCTAAGGGAAGGATTAATTTCTCATTAATGACAATTGTGAAGATGATATCACAATTCATTACTCAGTTCACTGCCCAGGAAAAGACTTAAGGAGGTCAGTGTTCTGCCTCAGCATTGAATTTTTTTTTGTTTTTTTCTTGATTCAGATATGTAAACTCAGAATTCTTATGTTGTTGAGTGGATGAAAGTAGCCGTATCAAAATCCACTCTCACAACACAACATATGCAAATGCCACCACTTGGACTCATCAAAAGGACTCCAAATCCCTTGCCTTGTCCCAAAGAGAAGTTCACCAAGTCCAATGAGAACCAAAATAGAAGTCCTGCTGCCAGAAGCTCATTAAAGTGCATTGAATATGTTCCTTTCCCTGCCCTCCACACACCCGTTGCAGCAGGAACTCTGGGAAGGCTTTACCTTTACAACTTTTGCCATGTAAAACTTCCTTTCCTCCAAGCAATTTATTTGATCCAGACTCTTGGATATACCATCTTTCACACCAAAGACATCTTAAGAATAAGCAGCTGTTTGACAACATAAAGCAAGGCTACTTGGCAGTTTAGGACAGGAAGTACAGAGAGTTACCATATGCAGCTTTAAAAAATTGGAGCAACATCCAAACTGGAATGTGGCCAAGACACTAGATCTAACAACGCTATTCCCACAGGCTCTGAGACATTTATTTCTTAATCCCCCAAATCTACTTTAATTGTGTGTAAAGAAATGTCTGTGTTAAAAGAAAAAAACAAGGGTTACAGCAGTTCTTTTACAGCTCTTTTTCTGCACATACCACTCAAATCAAGTTTCCTCCCCACTATTACACTTTCCAATTACTGATCACTTCTAATCTGTTCCTGTTCCCTATCATTTTCTCAGTTACTCTACTTCTCTTGACTCTACTTCATTAATTTACTGCTAGCTCTTTCTGCCTGCTGCTCCCCATTCTAACCCTTTAATTAGTACCTTCTGAAGTTGATTAAGGTACCAGAGAAACTCTGATTCTCTCTGCCAGTTGACTGACAAAAATGTGGAATGGACAGATGTGATTGAACAGCTGTCTTGTCCTACCACTTAATTCATTATTTTTTCCTGCATTTATTACAACTTTTGCAGTTTCACATAGTTCCATAACTTGTGCATCAAACCAGTTCTTCTTTGTGATTAATTGGCAGACAACATATTTTTAGAGGTCCCTGGATCATAGATTATGAATAACAAAGGAGTCCTTCATTTGGGATGTTTTATTTTTCACCACATTCAGCAACAATACAAATAATCATTCAATTTTCTGGGAGTCATGGGAGATCATCTATATTAAGTATTTGCTCATGTCAGTTTTTGTTCTGCTTTTGGAAGGTCCTTTGAAGATGTAGTTTATATCTTTTTATTCGGAGATAGCGTTGTGGTGCCGTGTATGAAGAGACTGATACTTATTTTGCTGGGTACTTTAAACACCATAAATTAATGAATTCCACTGATTAAAAGGACTATATATAGAATCTATACAATAGTAAAAATAAATAGTAAAAAATAGTTTTTCAAAGTGAAACTTAAGAAATGGACAGGCACTAAGGGATTGGGGATGTTGATTTTTTTGAGAAGTGTTCATTATTTAGGATCTCATTTACTTTCATAGACAGATTTTTAAAAGTCTCAACTATTTAGAATAGCATATCCAAGAAATGTGTTGTAATCTCCACTGCAATAACCATGTATCAACATTTTAGAGAGATTTATATGTATTGCATCATCACAAGCTACCCTTCTGCAGCATCCATATAAACCACACTTGCAAGACACTCTGAAGTATACACTCTGTTGGGTGGAGTTCTGATTTCACTTCTGGCAATAGCGCATGCTTCAAAGGCTGTAGAGTATAATGTCAATTCAACATTACATGGCCGCTTCTGAAGAGGAAGTAACTCCTTAGAACAGGGTGTAGTCTCCACAGATGTTTAGCCTGGAGGCTATGACAGTCCCTGGAAAATAAATGAGCTACGGCTGGACGAGTCCTAATTCTGCATTTGCAAATGTATTGTTTCGAATAAAAAGAAGCAGCTCAGAATAGTTTACAAGTTAGCCCTAAAACAAAATTCTTGAATTACATGATAAACTAAAATAAATGGCACCAAATATAGATTTCCTAAAAAAATTAAATTTTAAAAAAGCCCACAAACAAGCAGATAATAAGGAAGATCATGCAAATGTACCAAATAAACTAAACAAACCCACTATTTCCATTTTAATCCAAAGTAGAACTTTAATCCAAATACAGTCCCTCTTTTCATTATATAAAAAAGGTAGGTGAAAGTTTCTTAAACTGAATTTTCAAATGGAAAAGTGTTGTGAATCATCACTCATGCTCTGACTCCCTTCAGGCTTCTTCATGTGACTGAAGCCTTTGTTCAGAGAAAGTGAACACAACTTGATTAGATGAGATTAAGTTTGACTAGTTTCACCTGCCCCCTGTTTTTCATCTATTCACTTTTCTTGTTGTAAGGAACTGGTCACTTATGGCAGGATAAAAAGAGGAAGAAAAAGCATAAAGAAAAAAAAAAGAGAATACTTTTAACATCTTATTCCATTTTACCTAATCGCTTAATTGCTCATTCAAAACAGTTGGTTCCCATGCAACAGGAATGCTGATTCCTGCAGCAAAACTAAGCAAATGTGGAAAACTTAGGGCATTTCACAGGAGCATGCAATCTGCAGATGAAATTTTTCTATATCAAACAATTTCATTTGTTAACTGTTTCTTTAATAGCTGTAAGAGGCTGAGAAATGAATTTAGCACTAAAAGAGAGATTTCTAAAGGCCAATCTGTCACAGAGATGCTGAACTTCTGTATACAAACTCTCCTAACAGGACTTAGATGCCAACTTGCTTTTAGTATCTTTGACAGCCTAAGCCCAGAGATTTGTTCCTAATGCAATGGCCTCATCTTTATAAGAATACATTAATGACTAAAGGTGTACTGAATAAAGAGTTAAATCTCAATGGAAGCAGGTGGGTGCTCATCACTTGAAATAATTCATCCTGCTTGCCAAGAAATCTAACTTTATGCTTTATCTTTTTTAATTCTACTTTTTAAAACACTCAAACAACTAGGATTTTAATAAATGTTGCTAGTTTTTTATTCTTCTGTGTAATTCAGAAATGTACAGAGAGAAATAATTTCAAACTTAAGAATTGCAATTTGATGATAATAGTATTACTTCCCATTCTTCACTAAGAGGAAGGAACAAGAATTAATTGCATACAAACTTCGCCTTACAAGATCAGTATTTTGACATACATATGTCATAAATCCAGCAGTTTTCAATCAGGCAGTCACCTATAGTGGAATGCATTTCACTTAGTGTCAAGTGTCTAAAAATTAGAGGTCTAGGCTATGTTAGTCATCTTGATTCCCCTGTTATCAATGGAAATGGGCATCTCCCAAGAGAAATTCATATCTTCTTTAGATAAATGTCCAAGACAGATGAGATTCATCTTTCTGTATAGGTTCATGTCTCCTTCCAGTTACTGTAGAGATAGTACAGACAAGAAGTTCAGACTTCAGGCATAGATTTCTGGTAGTAAAGGTAAATATCTGGGGTCCCATTCAAAGATCCATTCATTCAGGTAATATTTGTTCATAGGGACTCTAAGCTTAAGATCTTGAGTAATTCAGGATTTTCAAAAGCTGCACTCAGTGTAGCATTAGAAAATCAGATTACAAATGTGTGGGCACAAAAAATGAATGAGTTTAACTGGAGAGACCCACTTTTGAAATTCTTTGCATCGTACTTTGACTTTGCAGATTTCATGAAACTGATCTTTATTTCATTAAATAATTTGTTATAAATAATTAAATAATTACAGTCATGGACTGCTGTGAATACAGTGGCATTATCTCTGCCAGTTTTATGGTGCCGTTAAATATTTTTGTTATAACTCATTAAGTTGGCAATAAAATACAATATCAGATCCATTCTCCTCCCCCCCCCCCCCCCCAACGGAAATATCAGTGTTTGGCAATTGAAATAAACATTTATTTATTTTAAATTTCAGAATTTATTAGATAATTTCATTATTTTGAGGTTCCCTAGTTTATGAACTGTGAATGCTGTCATTATTCTAATATAATATTAATGAAATCTGGGCTATTTCTTATTCCAAAGCCACCTGAGTTGTCATTTTTTTACTGAAGGTTGATAAGGTGTGGGTGGGTCTTTAATTCACATAAATACACAAGGAAAACTTACTTGTAAAATGTTAGTAAGACTAAGAATTAAAAAAAAAAAAAAAAAAAAATTCACAATATAAAAATTTCTGTTGTACCAGGAACCAAAATCTCTCCTTCCTTTTCTTTTTCATCCCTCGATGATTATATGCTCCTGACTTTAACATTGTTCTTGGGTAGGGTATTCCAGAATATCCCTACCTTATTTAAACATTAGAATGGAAGCTGTTCATTTAGAAAACATCTACTCCACATTATTTTCAGCTCTCATTGTTTAGCTTCTGACCTTAGACACCATTTAAGTTTTGAATATTATTCATACATAAAACTGAAGCCTTTAAAAATTTCCTGTAGAACAATTCCTCCCTCCAGCCCCAAACATTATCTCCGGTCTCAACAAGTGGTTAGTTTTTTCTCATTTATTCTGTTCTTTTGAAGTGCCTGTGTCGCTTCCCCTCCTCTCACTTTCAAAATTCTTTTCTACACTAGGGAAAGTTTCAAGTTTAGCAAAGCATTTGAAATGGAAAAAGAAAGTTTCATGGACAAACTTTTGTTTTTCCCTATTTCTTTAACACTGATGAAACTCTCATTTGTTAATTTTCACATGAGATTTTCTCATAAGAGTAAGATCTGAATGTGTTACCACAGCTGATGGATTTCTTTTGTAATAGCTATGGAAACTGAAGATCATGCAGTTATTCCAATCTTGTAAATGAGGTTAGACCTGAGGATCTGATTCGACACTAGATTTGGGAGTCTAAATTTCTATTAGATTAAATATGCGTACTTACATCCAGGCAAGCAATCAGGGAATTTTTTGCTTAACTTACATACCTGCCTGACCTTGTCTAAACATATAATGTTGTAGACAAAAACTTCCCAGAGCACCTGAAGCTTGTTGTTCTGCATACCCAGTAAGGCTTCTGTGTTTGCTCAGTTAAACACCTAGGCTTACTCTGAAGTGGCTAAGGTTGTTGAGATCCAGCAGACAGAGCCATGGCACCTGTGTCACCGAGAAACCGCAGGCTGTTCAGCGAGGCGAGGACTGACTAAAGCTAATTCTTTCAAATTCCACTGAGCTAAAATGAAAATATAGATTACTCAAATGAAAATATCAGGGCAGCGCACATTGTTTCATAGTTTAGTAGGTAGAGTACTTAGAGTAAGGTGCATTTTAGGCCCTACTAAGCCTGAGGGCATTTGTACCTACATCTGTCCTAGCCCAAGGAAGTGCCTTTATCCCTAGTTATGCAGCTGTGTAAGCGACAGCCCTCCCCTGATTGAACCTGAACTTGTGTGCAGCCAGGAAAGCAAATTCATACACAGAATTCCAGACTTACACTTAATGTTTCCAATGGGAAGAAGCATTTTTACTGATTCATGGTTTTGTTGAGGTGGGTATTTTTCATCTGCTATAACTTACAAAAAGGTACATCCTTTTAAAAATTCCATCCCCATTTAGCATCTTGCTTCAAAACCTGGAGACTTGGGTGAAGGTGGAGTCATAAGAATTATTCTTCTACTATGAGAAAACTAAAAGCTAGTTCTTTGTAGGAAGAAAACGGCTGGTGGTGTCATTCTATTACTTTATACTTCAGTTGCACTTCAGAAATAGCAAATTTTCCTGGAATTTGCTAAAATGAGGAAGAGCACATTGGTGTGCTTTTTAATTAAGGATTGTGAAGTAAGATCTTATTATTTAAATCACTGCATGCTTTCATTAGTAGGAAGTGCTATAGTCACAATTGAGTGGCAGATATTGTTATCCATTGCTATCATCTGAACTGTTTTCCATATTCATATTTCATTTTCAGATCCTGTGAATTAGTAATTACAGATTATATTGGTCAAAGCACTAAAATCCCTAAAGGTTATTGTGATGACTGTCATTTTGGTGTCTGGCTCGAATAGAGCAGTCTTCATGTAGTACCACATAACAAATTAGTTTTCTGAAACAGAACAGTGCAAATATGTGGCTGTCCAGAGCAGGTCATTAAGAGTGTTTTACATGACATTTATACGTATGTTCAGGCTTCACATCCCACTGTTGACAGCCTGGAACATCCTCTGGAGGGGCAGGTTGGCTAGACTCAAATGTGCACAGCCAGGCATTGTGTTTTTAATTGCATATTTTAAAGCACATCTAAGGTATGCCTTCTTTAATACAGTAGATTCCTCAACATGAGGGTGTTCAAACCTACAGTGCCCACAGAGTGCCCTTCCCACTAGGCTTAATGCCTCTGTAAGAAACTGATTCCTTCATTGGCTCTCAGTCTAGTTAGGATTTTATTTCTATTTCTAAATATGCAACTTAGATTTTATCAGCAGCAAAATGGGTAGAGAAAGAAATATTTCAAATAATTTTTACCACTAGATTTTACTAGTAAAACATTATATTTACAATATTTTAAAAACCTAATTTATAGCCAAACAATGCTTGATCTTGATAGGTGATGTGGTTTAACCCTGATAGGCAGCTAAGCCCCACACAGTTGCTCACTCACTCCCCCCCAGCAGGAAGGGGAAGAGTTAGAAGGGTAAAAGTGAGGAAACTCGTGGGTTGAGATTAGGACAGTTTAATAGGTAAAGCAAAAGCTGTGCATGCAAGCAAAGCAAAACAAGGAATTCATTCACTACTTCGCATTGGCAGGCAGGTGTTTAGCCATTTCCAGGAAGGCACGGCTTCAACACATGTAGCAGTTACTTGGGAAGACAAATGCCATAACTCTGAAGATCCTCCCTTCCTCCTTCTTGTCCCAGCTTTTATTGCTGAGTGTGATGTCAAATGGTATAGAATATCTTTTTGGTCAGTTGGGGTCAGCTCTCCCAGCTGTGTCCCCTCCCAGCTTCTCGTGCACCCCCAGCCTACTCACTGGTGGGCCAGGGTGAGAAGCAGCAAAGGCCTTGACTCTGTGTAAGCACTGCTCAGCAATAGCTAACACATCCCTGTGTTATCAACACTGTTTTGGTCACAAATCCAAAACATAGCACCATATGCAAGTTGCTATGAAGAAAATTAACTCTATCCCAGCCAAAACCAGTACAATAGGGAAGAGAATGCTCCTTCAGGACTTCAGGACTCTGAATAAGTAATTTGATAGGCATGGTGCAGTGGTACACAGGTAGTATACTGTGGTGCTAAGAATAAAACCTAGACGTCTTTTAACTCTCTTTGCAGTCTCAGTATTTGGAGTCTCTCAGTGTTTTATAGTTCGGCAGCAAGTACCTTTTATCAGAAACAACGGTCAGTATTTAATTTACTGATAAATTAAATACCTTGGAAATTGCAACAAAATTTATTAAAAATTATACTAAGCAAAAAATGGAAAATTAGAAAATCATAATCTGGTTTAATTTGTGAAAATAGTCCTATTGATATGCCTTCATCTGGACATGAGTAAAAATGTAGAAGACAACTTTTTACTGTGTAATTCATACACCGCACAAATGTGTGAAGATACTTTTTGTTGTAATCTTTTACATTGTTTGTTTTATATGTAATTGAATTAAACTTTTTTTTAAGACGCAGAGATGGAAAAAGCTTCTGGCTTTACTATTATGAAAGGATATCCATCTGTCTATACACATACCCCCTTACACAGCCCTCCAACAACTAGCTATTATCCACTGAATTCAATGATGTACATTTATGTGTGTGTACGTGCATATACATGCACTCATACATACATATTTATGTATTCCCATTACATTAAACATCAAAATTCTGTCATAGTTTTAATTTTTTTGTACAGACAAGTTACTGGAAAGTATAATCACTTTTAGCTTCGTCCTTTCTTTATTTTCTTCTTGAGGAAATGAAGCTGATGCTTCCAAGGTTTAAAATATTGGAGGGTTGTTTGTTTATTTTCTCTGTGTTAAGAGGTTGGAAGACACAATCAGTCAATAGTCTCAGGAGGTTTGCAGATGTTCATTTAAAGGCATTATTAAGAAAAGCAGCAGATGTATTCTCTGGCAAACAGCTCAAGTTGCTGTGACCCTCTGTTTGTCCCTCAGAAAGGTAATTTACTAAACAATGAGGTGAATAAAACCTGTTACGAAAAAATGGTTACATTTCTCTGCAAAAGAAGGTTACTGCAATCAGTACACTGTCCAGCTGCAATAAGAAACAAAGCAAAATACTTTTCCTGTAAGGCCATATCCTATATGGATCTAAACAACTGCAATCCCCAAGGCTTTCTTAGCACCATGCAAGCAAAGATAATAGGTATCTCACAGGGTCAATCATTCCACAAATGAAGGAGAAAATGGCACTTTATTTTAGGCCAGTTGGGCCTGTGATAGCTGGTATTGGTATTAGTGGTTTTATGGGTGGCATAATCTTTACCGTGACAAACAAGACATCAGGGAAGGAGGAAGACACAGGTTCTTCCAGGAGCAACATTGTGGTGCTAGATGGCAATATCCACATAAAATGTAGATATATATTCTAAGATGATTACTTTTGGCTCCTTAAGTCAGTGGAGAATTAACTGGCATTTCTTGGATGCAGTCATCTTGAAGAGGACATTTACATTTCACCATTGGTGTTGGGAAGTAAAAGGCACCAATTGTTCTTTACTCACTATGAAGAAGGTGGAAAATCACTAGCTCAAATGTAGGCATTGGCAGTCTAGGCATATGGGGCCTGATTTGGTTAGCTAAACATAGGCATCCACTGCAATCTGGGAGGTTGCAGTTAGTTTGAGACATTTGTGTGAGGATGGCAGATATAACATAGGATCCATAGGAGATCCAGGCCTTTCTGAAGTGGCAGCTTGAAGCCACGCTGATTCGCAAAGGAGTCCTAAGTGGCTTTAAACACCTATGACTAGATAAATTAATCGAGTCCCTGAAGTTATGTGATATTAATACCACCCTCTCTGGTTGTTAAACATTGTTTTAGATTGAAAATACATGTCAATAGGATCTAAAACTTTTCAATGTTGCAAGTGTTTCACCACTGTCAAGGCCAGAGAATCTGTTGCTATGAAATAGCCATTAATTTGCACCCTTAGTAATCAGCTTTAGTAATCCATAATGCACATTAACCAAGCACTCTGTAAGTGATTGTTCATGCATGCTAAAAATGCAACGTTTCCTCATTATGTGGTTACATTAGTGAGTTCTTACAACATTCTTTTTTCTATTGCTACCCCATGAGCACTCAGCTTAAAGGTAATAAAACAAATAAATTAATTTTGCATTTTGAGAGTTAGAATTTCAGCTGGCTTATATAAATATAATTTCACTGGAGTTAATGGAGTTTTCAAAGTTTACACCAATTGAGACTTGACACAGAATGAGGTTATGCAATACATTTGACCAGTACGGCTTATACTTTTGGTATGAGTACTTAATTTGGTCAAGTGAGCACAGCAAAAGTCAAATTTTCCAATACTAATGAGGTTTTTATTTTCTTTGGACTGTGGTTACAGAATGACTTATGAGGTTCAGTGTTCTACACCTGTCTGTCTTTCCTTCTTGTTGGGCTCCTGATGAGTGCTAAGATCCCACAGTCAAGCTTTCCCACAGGAACTGCTTAACTCATGGCTTCTGGCTGGATGCTCAGGCTTTCCTCTAAGTTCTCCAGCTCTCTGGCTGGCCTCCTTCACCACTGGGTTGTCTTGGCCATCTGCCCTCAGTATTTTTTCTCTCTGTTTCACCTCTGCTCTCTGCTGTACGATGTTCTTTTCTCTAACTGCTGAGTAGACAGGAGATTTATTTCTAAAACTTCCTCCTAGTTCTATTTCCCAAACTGATGACTGAGTATAATAATTTATTTCAGCTCCTTCTCAGCGTGTCCCTTGACAGAGAGCAGCCAAAGGGTGGAGGGAACATATTGAGAGAGGAATGGATTGTTCTCGGCTGGCCCAACACTAAAATGTGGCAGCAGCAATATTTGCTCTCAGTCTTCCTGGGCTTTGAAAAGTTTGAGGAGAGACCAGGATAACTGGCAGGAGTCTGAGGGAGGTAGAGGTGAAATAAAAACAGAGATCTCTGAAGAAAGAGACTCAGATATAGAAAAACAGTATAGTGTCTATCAACATACAGATGAAGAGCAGCAAGCTAAAGATGAACCCGTCTAAGAAAAGCTGATATCTATTAAAATAAAAAAAATCTCTGAAGAAAAGCATTTCCTTTAATATTTTCCTTTGTTAGGATGTACACTAATTTATGCCATAGCTTCCAGTTTAGTTAAATTCATCTTTACAAATGGCAAAACTGATCCTGAATTTGAAATTGGTAACAATAAAAAAACGTGAGTCTATAAATGATCTGAAAGTCAACACAATGAGTTAGGTTGTGAACTAGACTGTACCACTAAAGCCTTTGAAATGTCCTATTAGCAATCTGGGAAGCAAACAGAATGCAGCTGCACCCATGGAAAGTAGAATGGATTGAGTTGTATTTGGTTTTGCCATGTATCTAAAACAGATAGAAACGCAGAAGCTAATTTGGATCTCACAAACTTTGTTGGAAACAGGGATAACTTCATTAAAGTCAGTAAGAAAGTCCCAGTATAAAAATGGAGTGAAAAGGTAATACAAAGTAGTCTAAAAGCTTTAATAAAGATGTATGAGTCTTCAGTGCTGGAGTCTGGTGTTGTCTTTGACAGCTGTCCGTGCTGAACACAAAGTGAGTATGCATCAGCTACCAAATTAGAAATCTCCACTTATTTGTGAGGGCATGTTTGTGTTTGATGATTCCAGCAAGCAATTAGCTAGAAGTTTTTGGTACATCTGTGCTTCTCCTATAGCTGAATGTTTATCAGAAAGAAGAAAGACCAGAGAAAAGCAGAAAAGTATTACTAAAGGGATCAAAGACCGTGAGGAATGAAGGGAACGTTTGAAATAGGAACATGCTAGGGTGAACATGCAAAGGTAAGGGTTCACAACTGGGCTCACAGTCATTCAAGACTCATATAATCAACAAATATGAGAAACACCACACAGAGATGTTCATTAGCAGAAACTTACAACTAAAGCTTTCATACTGCATTTCTCAATATTTGAAATTCCCCATAGGGATAATTTTGATGCCTTTTTCAGTGGAATGGAGTACTCACACAGGGCAAAGTATCACAACAGTGACTTTTTAAATATGATTAATTTAAAATATTTTCATGACAACAAAGGATATCATGCTCCACATAACTTTTATGACTTCAGAGTTCATGCTGGATCCAATAACTAATGCTTTTAAGCTTGAAGACAATTTTTAATAGATAGTAAAACTCAAATACATATATATATTTTTGGTTCAGAAGGATAGATCGAACTAATCACCATTAATGTTTCTAATCTTGATGTTTTCAGCTTGTGCCAAAACATGTTTTAAGTAATAAACATAAACACGTGATTTAATTTCTTTAATTTATAAAATCTAGCTTGAATACCATCTTGTACACCTTTGATGGATACAGCTTCAGATAAGATCCATGTTTAATTCTGACTTCATGCGCTAGGGGGTTCCCTTTCCCTCCATTTATGTAGAAGTTCCTAAATAGTTCAACATATATATTTAGGCTAGCAGGAAAAAACTTCAAGTGTGTTTTTGATTTGCTGCTATTTTAGGTAGAGGAATTTATTCAGCACATTAAGCTTTCACTATATGAAGGATTTAAACTATAATCCTGTCTCTAATAGAAGGATATGTAATATTATCCTGTATTTTGAATCTGTTCATTTACAGATATAAATGTTTCAAAATTCTTGAGCTGCATGTGATTGATGTTTACTGAAATAAATCATATTTTTATACACTTATTTGTGGTATAATTTTTTTTTCCACAAAATCCCAAACCAAAACACAAAGACACTATTATAGAGTTATAATAAAGTTATAATAAAATAAAATACATAGGGATAAACAAATATGACAGTACAAATAAGATTTTTTTTCCTGGGTTTTTTTAACATATTTCTATGGATCAAAATCAAGTGAATGTAAATTTTAAAACAATGTGCCATTGTGTTTTCTTTTTCAAATATGAAAAACCTAATCCATCAAACTATATGTGCTACAGTATTATATTTATTCACATTTATTATACAATACAGCAGAGATTGTGTTTGATTGTATGGGTAATAGTGTCATCAGGGTTCTGAGACACCTGTTAAGGCTGAGACAAACTTCTGTTCAATGATTGACTTTACCCTCTCAGAAGTTTCTCTTACATTCAGAACAAATCTGGCAGTAAAGTGAATGTTTTTGAGAAGGATTGGGGAAAATGGTAAAACTCTAAAAACATATTACATTTGTCCAGTATCTTACACTCTTCTAATAATAATAGCAAGTTCCATTCAAATCTTCTGTTGAATCAAAACTCCTGAAATATTCATGTATTAATTATAGTGGGAAAACAGATTGTAGTGTAATGATCCTTTAAATTAAACCCACTCCTGTTTCTAGATGTTTCTGTCTGCATCTTTTTCCATGTACCCAAGTCTAGGGTAATCTAAGTAGGACTCAATGACAGAGTGAATGCATATATTAGATATCTATGTATAAATATCAACTCAATAGAGACCTAGCTAATACAGTAGATGATGCAGACAGCTTTTCACTTGACAAAATCTAGATGTCTTTGTTAGGTTTAGCCGAATAGTTCTCCAGACTCTACTGGCTTCTTTAGTTAGATTTCTGTTTTGACCATAGTGGGAGCTAGACAACCCAGACTACACAGGCACATATAGTCACGTATCTACAGTCAGGACCTGAGCCGTCTTCCTAAAGTGTTTAAAGAGAAAATATTGTATTTTCCTGTCTAATTTCAGATAGGAAATAATATTATGGGCTTAATTCCGTTACTCACGCATAATACATTCAGTGCCACTTACAAAGATCTAAGTATCCAAGACTTCTGCACAGATCTTGCAGATGTGAAACAGGATCTACAAAGAGACCCATGCCCCTCTAAAGTGGAGGCTGGACCCCATCTCAAAAAGCACTAGTTGTCTAAGTGTAAGCAACTGAGTAAAGACCTAAGTTTCTTGTAAGTGCTAAAAAAATTTATTTATTTCAATGAAACAAGGAGTAGCTGCATCTAGACTTACCTATTGGGATGTAATACAGCGTGCTCTGCAGCAAGAGTGTCTTTCATCCATCCTTTACTGGAATACATAAATCCTGGCATTCAGAGAACACAAAAAAATCCCTTTGTATATAAACCATGATGCACTGGAGGAAGTTTGCTGCCCTCAAAGTCTTCATCGTAATAAAGGCTCTAGCAGTGCTATCTCCAGACCTGGGAATTGATAAGCATGCCTAGTACTGTAATGTTGTCATAGCCAAAATAATTCTGATGACATCATAACTATGAAACATAACTTCTCTTTATTGTTTGTATAAGTATATAGCAAATGAAATCACAAAGCAGTCAAGTAAAACCAAGTTTTCTTAAACAAACATGGTGTGTAGCTGCAGCTGAGCATAGCTATTGTTCATATCTGCATTTATAGACTAAAAACTGGCAGTGCAACCCAATGTAGCTTTCCATCATTGCTGTCTGATTAACTTGCCTTTGCATTTACAATTGCCCCAGCTAAACTGACATAGTAATTTGCTAAGCTAATGCCAGATGCTTGTGCTTGTCAGTTCTACCCTACCATTTAAAAATTAAGTCTTTGCTAGTTCAGTTTCTGCCTAACTTCTTAATCTTAACTCCTATCTTATTACTTTAAATGTACATTCACATGATTGCAATCACTACATTTATTGCAATTTGACAAGTTACCATGTCGGTTGATCAGCTTAGTCATGATTTGTAACCTTCAAAATGGTTAATGTGCTTAGCACCACTTAAAAAAGGTATCTCATTTCATTTGCAAAGAGGCATGATCTGTTAGAGAAAGGAAGGTACACATATGTTAATTACCTTGGCTCAATTCACAACAGATAATTTGATAAGCAGCAGTAACTTGATCAGCTGAAGTAGTCTGAACATATTCTGAAACCCTGTAGTAGACAGACAGAAATATTTCTGGGATTGTGGTTCGTGGAATAAATGGCCCCAGCTGTACATTTAGTCCCTCTCCTGAAGGTTACTACCACCAGAGCAGAGCCAGTTATACGTATGTTGTCTGTACTCCTCTTTTGCCTCAGTACAAAGTCAAAGGACTTTATTTAAACAAGTATCTATCTACATCATCAGATTTTCTGGTGGGTTTTACTTAGTGCTTTATTTAGAAAAAGTGAGAAAATTAGCTTCAGAAAGCCTATGTAGCACTGGTGCTGAGTAAGTCATATGGAGCTGCATGTTTTCTAAAAAAATGAGAGCCATACGCAAGTAATTTGTTAAAGCAAGAATAAAGAAAAGACAAGGTATGAACTGATCATTACATCATCTGGAAAGTGTGATTCTCTGCAAATGTAGTATCGCACTGCTCACAAAGTAGCTTGTGAGAGATTTTAATTTTTGTCTGAAAATACTCATCAAAGCCTGAGGAATCATATTTGATGTGATTGATAGACAACAGAATGGCACAGTAAAAGATATCTTATTTTCTCATTTGTTAATATAAACAGGGTTGTGTCAAATTTCAGGCATTACTTAATGTCACGAAACCAGGACACCTAACAAGTCAGAATTTAGGTCATCAACCCACTGATGGCTGGATAGCCCTGCCATCAGGGCTGGATTCCTGCCTGGAATCCACCGATATCCATGTATATATTCACCTATCCATGGGTATGGAATTCACTATATTAATGGATTTATTTCATCATTATCCTTTTCCCATGCAACTAACATCCATCTGACATTTACCAAACAGAATACCATTGAAAACATAACACTTGAAGGAGTGTGGTTACATTAGAGTTGCATATTTATACAGCAGGCATGGTTTCATTACAAATTTCATTAAGATGTTTTTTTAAAGGAAACATGTATAATAAGCATTTTGCGCAATGTATGTGGAGATAAATTCCTCTGAACAGAATTAAGGAGTTGGAAGAAAAGAAAAAAAATCATATTATTGTATTCCATTACCATCTCTATTATAAAACATATTTAGCAGCAGTGAATACTTTTTCAATGTTTTAAATATTAACCTGTGTGAAAGTGAAGAAAATTTTGAACTATATAATCTTTTGTTATGCCAAAATTCATAAAGGTGTACTTAAAGAACATGTCCTGGTTTTTTAACTGTGAAAGACTGTATACTTTCAATACTACTGATATGCAGACTGAAGTGCCCTGAATTAATCCATTTGGAAGTCGTAAAGTTTCTGAGCATGACCAGTTTAACAGTAAGAGTGCCTGAAAATTATTAGAGTGCTTCACTTATTTTAAAAGTGCTTCAGCTTGGAAGCAATAAAGCTAGCCAACCTGCCCCCTACAACACATTTTTAAGAGTCAATGGCAGCATAAACTTATCCTGTGATGCCTGTTATATGATCATGTGTCTGGCTGTGTGTGCCCATCCTTTATGTGACAATCACCTGTAACATTTTTAGCATACATTACAATTGGTTTGTATTATAAAAACAACAATCTGGGTTCTCAGCTGGTTTAAATTGGTATTGCTCTACTGGAGCCAGTGAACAAATATTGACTTCAATGGGGCTATGCTGATTTATATTTCCAGAAGACTTATCCCACTGTGTGGAAATATATTCTATTACAACAAATTGTGTTAGTACTTCATTTGGCCCCAAGAACCCCTCACTGATCATGGTAAATACTTTTCCTATTGATGTCTCTTCCTAAATTTTAATCAAACACCCTACACGTTAGTGTACATCAGAAGTCTATGGTAATTGAAGAGGTGTGCATGAGGTTATGTTACTTTCAATTATGTCATTTAAAATTTTCTCAGTTCCTTTGGCTTAAGAAGCACTTTATATACAACTGCAAGTTTATACACTATAGCACACCACTGTCAATATCTCATCTTAGATAAAAAGGATTCCATCTAACTAATTCTTTTCCAAAATTTTGTGTCACGTGAAGTTTTACTTAAGCAAATATGCAGTCACACAGTATCATTTGACTTGAGCACTGTAGCTGATCTTAAATATTTCAAAAAGCTTTGCAAGTCACTATTCAGACAGTTTTGGCCTGGGGAAACAATGTCCAACAAGCCCTCTAAGCCCTACATCAAAGTATCTATACAATAAAGAGATATTTCAGAGAACTAAGGGAAAAGGCAGGTCTGGGAATGATTCACAGGAAAGAAAGAGTATCTCCCTGTGCTCTACTGTTAGGGTTTTCGATGACTTCAGTGCATTGGCCCAGCAGCTCTCTCCTCACCATCTTCTCTCAAAGCCACAGTTTTTCCTTCCACAGCAATGCTCATGTATATACATCCTCACAAAGTCACTAGCATGCAGTTTTAGCATAGGGCCGCACTGAAAGTGCCCATGGTACAAACGTAGCTCAACATAGATCACCCATCACAATACACTTATCAAACTAGTCAGACACAAAGAAGGAGGTCTTAGGCAAGAAACCATTAGAAGTGGCTAACATTTACGCCAAATAGGTCTGGTTTAACAACAGAGTAGCAGGTCAAGGTAGCTGGCTCAGTTTGTTTGCAAGGAAGAAAAATCAATATACATCCATTTTCCATTTTTTTATTCATGTTGTTTCATATTACTTACAAGGTAACAAGAGGAGTGGTTTGCTCTAAAACTGCATTCTTCTGAAAATGAATGCTTGTCTGTGCTGAAATTCCCAATTACAGGTGTAATCAGATATTGTGTTGTAGAAACTTATCCTCAGAAGCTTGAGGAATGCTTGTTTCAAACAGGCCAGATATCAGTTAGTACTGTATTGGACTTCAGAACTTAGAAATTTTACTGTTATGTAATCTTTCCAAAATTTCTAAATCAGGCAAAAGTAAAGGCACAGCTAAAACTATCATGATGCTGAGAACAAGTACAAAGTAAAGCAGAAAGCAATTATAGCTGCACCAGTAACCCTTTTAATTATCTGAAAATTAAAGAACATGATAATATATGTATCTAAGGGTGAACGCAAAAAAAAAAGCATGAGAACTGAAGGATGAAACCAAAAAAGGACTAAGGCCAAAAGTAAGTTACAAACAAGTGACTTACTAAGGAAAGAATGGCTCATAGAATATTTCGACAACTTGGTTCATTGTCAGTAAGTAATAGCTGATGGAATCCATCCTCTGGCACTAAAGAATCCACTAAACACAACCTCCAGAATATTAGTGTTCTTCTTTGGATACTAAGGAAGAAATAATGATGTATAAAAGAACATAAGGAAAGCAATATAAATGAAAAGGATGATCGAAGGTAAACAAAGCCAGCCCAATTATAGAACCCACACAAACAATGGAATAACTTAATGAACAGTCACTTTGCTAACACCTCAATAATAATAAGGTGACCAGAAATAGACACCATGGACACTAATCAACAGCCATGTCTAATGTATATCATTTGCTTTCTGGATATTGTAACAGGTCTATTATATATGGGTCATTCAGTAGACCTGGTATATCTAACAAAACTTTGTTTAGGATTCCGTATCAAATGAAACAATGATGGATTTGCACCTAATTGAAAAAATACATGAATAATAGTTATTTACATTCAAATTGTGAAGATACATCAAGGAAGGTCCTAGGGGTACCCTTCAGAGTATTGTGTTTTGCGAAGTTTTTATTAACACTTTGTCCAACAGATCGAAGAACACACCTATAAAAATACATTTGATAAAAACTTGGGAGTAGTTGTAATCATTTTTAAAACAAGATGAACTCAGAATGATCTTGATCAACAAGTAAAAGCACTCTCTTTCAGCTCAATTTCAGAATATTATTTCTAAAAAAAAATAATTTTCATACAATATCTCTGGTAAGAAGTTGTTCTATGTTATCATATGTCTGTGACACAATGACTGTTTCGTTTGATGCTTTTTTGTCTCTGATTGGAAGAGTAGGGAGGAAGGGACAGAGAGCTGAAATGAATTTAAGTTCTCTCTTTGTTTGGCTAGATGTTACCTTTCGTTTTCCAATAAACTTAATAGATTTCTGAGTGGAAATTAAGACAATTCTCTTTTTCTATTACTACTTTCCCAGCCATAGAACAGTCTACTTGTCAGTAAAAGACTTGCTGAGATGCAGTTCTCAGATCAACATTATACAGATTACATCTGCATCTGGCCCTGAAATCCTACTATTTTCATGGATGTTGCAGCAGAGCAGCTTCTAGATGGCAAGAGCACCTTTACCTGAGTCAAAAACTATGGGTTGCAGAGATAATTAGATTTTGTGTTCATTTGATAGATTTTGCATTATGGAAGGTATAAACTCATAAGAAAATCAAATTATACTTTGCTAACATTTTGTAGGTGCTGCAAGTTTTCCCTAGTCATGAGCATCACTGTTCAGCTGCAAGGTATGAACTTCCCCCTGTGAAAATATCTCATATGTGAAGTCTGGTGTGGTAAGTTCATAAACATTATTCCCCAGATTAATAAGCAGTTACAAGTGTGGAAGCAAAAACATACACTTTAAGAATATCAGCTGTTAATTCCTATGGGCTGTGGTTTTGTATTAGATTTACCACATCAGGAGCTGTTTGATAGTGAAGATGCTAATTGCAAGATATTTAATTATACAATATTCACAGGCTTCTCATAGGTCCCATGAGGTAAAATATTTCATGAATGAGACATTTCATGATTGGTCAGATATAGATTTTGTAGCTGATATGAGGACAAAGGCAACTGAAAATGGAGCCTCCAGACAAGACATAAGATTAACCACCAGTAACTTTTAAGATAAATAATGCGAAGAACTGCATCAGTACCTGTACTTGCACTCAGGATGTGGACTTCTAATTCTTTTGATATATCAGATAGCACTGAAAAAAGATTAAACTACATGCTGCAGGATGTTCTGATTAGCTAATTTTCATTGCCTTAAAAATACCCAGTTGTAAGTATAAAAAAGCCCAACAATCTTAAGTACTGACCTAAGAAAAAAGAATGCATAGATAGAGCAGGATAGTTACCAACTTTCTTCCATGCCAGACTCCATGTCAAGAGCAAAATATTTTACTGGTTTTGACTGAGAATCTGGATACCACCAAATTAGGAAAGGAAAAAAAACAAAACAAAACAAAACAAAACCAAAAAAAACCAGTAGATGAAGATTAAGGGGAAAAAAAACACATTTATGACACCCTGTAAATTATTTCAGTCCTCTAGAATGCCTTTCAAACTGTGAGTGCATGAGGGACTTTTCAGAAGGCACTAAATGATCTAAGCCACATTTTGAGAATTTAAGACATCCTCACATATTTAGATGACTTCATTTGTTTCCATAAAACATCGGAAGAACATCTGGCAGGAGCGGAAAGGCTTCTAAAGCTTTTTAAGGAGTAATGGTTTAAACTTGAGAAAAACAAATGTCAATTTGTGAGGGATCGCATTACCTTCTAAGTATTTGCATGTCCTGAAGATGGGTGGAAGCCTCAGTCACGGCAACTGGATGTTAAGAAATATTGGATAGTTCCTGGAAACATGGATGCAAAATCTTATGCAGATTCTTAAGGACACTTATACAGAATTTTCCAAGATAGCCAACTACAAGCAGCTTTGTCATGATACAAAAACATGAGAAAACTTTTGATGTCCTGAAAAGTTTTAAATCCATACTTTGTTTAAATTCCTGAAAATATACTAGCAGCTTGTAGAACCTTGTGATTCCTCAGAAGTTAATGTCAGAGTGTTAAGTGAATAAATCAATAAGATGCTGAATAGCAGCTTTTTAAGATATAAAAAATTGTAACAAAATTAAATACTCAAACTTATAATCTGAACTTTGAGGAGGCTTCTAAGAGATATTCACTAAGAACGAAATGCATCAGGTACATGAACTATAATTCCTTGTAGTCTCTACTTACAAACCAGAAAGAGTCTTGTGGAGCTGGGCACCCAAATTACCTAAAAAGAGTTATAATTATGCATTAGCTTGGAAAACAAAGTGCCAGCATATATGTTTCAAGTTGACTAAAGGCAATGAGACTAGAGACACTGAGGTTCAGTGGATGTATTCAAGAAAAACAAGTTTTGGAGGTTAAACTGAAAGATTATTCCAGTACTAATTTGCATAGTTACACATGTAACAGAATTGTTACATTGTTGCTGCTGTCAGCAGTATACACAGAAGAGACCTGAAATGTCCTCGAAGTCTATGGTGGCTGGCCAGCTGGAGGCAAAAAGATACAAGGTCCTCAGTCTGACTAGGTATTTTTAGTTTCCTTTTGTTTTACGTGGCCTGCTTGAAGCTGTTAATGGCTGGGTATTTTCCTATCTTACTTGTTAAGTGACCTTGATTCTGGAGAACGAAGACTGATTTCGAAAAACACTAGGAAATTTGATCATAGAGAAGCTTGGGAGATATCTGAGGAAGCATCACTATATTCCTTTTTTTTTTTTTTTTTTTCCTTAGACATCTATTTCTGGCTATTTCCAGCATCAGGACACTGGCTAGATGGACCATTGGTTTCACCTCAGGTGCTCAAGGTATTACAGTCTTAAAAGTTTGTCCGCTACAGACAGATTTAACCTATGGCACAGTCTGGGCAATTCTGTGCTCACTGAAAATCCAGGTCCAGTACTGAGCCCATAAACACCAGATTCAAGAAGACCAATATAGAAAAATTGGCAGAGCAACAGAGAAATGGATGTTGATGGCCAATGACCTGGACATGGAGGCATCAACTAAATCAATTAAAACTTCTGAAGTTGTTTTGAAATTCTTTATTAAACTAAAGAGCAGAAGATAGGGAGAAGAAACTTTTAATAAATATTGGTATTATCTGAAATCTTGGAGTTCACCTGAACCAGTCACCCTAAACAGCCTTCATAATCACTGGAAAGCAGCAGGCATTTTGTGAGGCCTAGATGCCTAACACAGGAACGATGTCTCAAATCTTAAAAGGGCTTACCTCTAAAGCTAACTCAGAGAAAGGTAAGTGCTGTCTCTGTTACTTGCAGTAGCCTTCTATTAGACACTATTACCTGTACAATTGCAAAATCAAAAGCACAAATACTAAAGGAGAACAGCAGGATAAGCATTTTAATGCAAAAAAGATCTGTAAAGTTCACTGCTGGTGAATGCCAAACAAGGCATATTAGCAGAAATAATATAAAACAGACACTTCTGGTTTGTAAACTAGCTCTATTGTCTCAGAAAAGAAAAAAAAAAAAAAAGAAAAAAAAAGATTAAAGATTCAGTTCAGTGGACAGTTTACTGAAAATGTCTTCTTAATGTGTAATAGTGTTTAAAAAGCCAACACAACATTAGAAGGTCTGAGGAATGAAACAAAGAACATTATGATTAAAGAATATTATAATGTATTATTTAAATCAGGGATCTTTCTTCACTACAAATACTGTGCTATGTTCTTCACTGTCTTAATATGGATGAGGTTACAAACACAGTAACAATCTGGTCATGATAGTAATTGTGTCTGTGGAAAAACGTTCATGAAAAGAAACTCTGAAAAAGACTGAGATACTTTCCATCAAATATGAATGAATAATGCAACGTGATAAGTAATATAGGAAAAAAGAGCAGATATTTGGTTTCTTCTTTTTTCTATTTACAAAACAGACTAATGGCAAAATGGGAGGATATGTAGATTTGTAACAATAGATACTCTCTTACATAGTGCAAAATTGCCACAAGATAGCCGGAACTTAACAAGACTTGAAAAAAAGGATCAATGATGCTTATGAATCAAGGGTACTCAAGGAATAGCAAAATTCATTCTTTAAGTCCACAATGGGGAGTGTATAAATGGATGCTATACTTCAGAGCCTAACCTGATCTCTGACTTTTTTGACAGAAAGTAGACTTTTTTGCCCCTTCTTCTGAAGTGTTTGGAACTGGTCATAAACAATAACAAGGTAGTAGATTTTCTGGAAAGGATTATTTTAAATGAATCTGGTAATTACTTTCATGCAAGAAAAGTAAGATATGAATGAAATACTCTGCAGACCATTGTAGGAGGTACTCTGCCTGAGCAGAGACTGGAGACAGTAGAATTGCGCCTACTAACCAGAAATGAAATCACAAGACTCTGGGAACTCCGTATCCATCACTTCTGTCCATAACAAGATATGCTTCACACACTCATCAAGTCCATTCTGTGAGCTTGGAAATTCTCTTCTTTTTCCAGCATTCTCACTTCAGTGCTGTTTTTTGTATGATACTGTCCAAGATAATTTTTCTCCTTTAAGCACTGTTGTATACAACACAAGCAGAAAAAAACTGTTAGAAAGCATATATGTAGGTGGCCACATATAAGTAGCTAAAGCCTTTCAGATCACTCCAAGGCTTCAAGAGCAATAAACTATGATTCTGCAAGAACACGCAGCCGTTCCAGAAAACAGCAGTCAAAAGAAACAGGAGAAGCTCCACAGGAAGACTCCTGTACAAGTAGTATCTTTCCCAGTAGGGTTGTCAGCCATCACAACTCAATTTAGATTGCTATCATGCTCTATTACACTTCTCTAGCCAAGACTGTGGGCTGCTTCCATGCACACAACACTCAAAATTTTCAATAGAACCTAAACCCAAATGGTATTTGCTTCAGCTTAAATCACTTGTTCATGAACCTGCTCCTGAGTTACCACTTTATAACTATATCTTTGATTGTGTGATGATGGAATTTACGTCCCCACCCAGGGTACACTGCTTGCCATAAAAAATAAGGTAGGTTGATTGACATTATATAAATCTGTGCCACTGTTAAAATAACACACAGTGTGTGCCTTGCAAATGAGCTGTTGTGACTTTGCAAAATGGCTCAGCTTGAAGAACAGGTAAAAACAGAAAAGAGGAGAGTTTGGCTTAGAGGTGACATTGTTATTCTCCTTGGTTGTATCAACAGTAAAGGGATAATGGTAGAAAAGGAATAAGTGAGTATAAACCGGCCATAACTAAGTTTTTGCTGGAAATTAGAGCAAAGATTCTAACTATCTTGAGAGGATTAAGATTCTGGAGCAGCCTTTCACCAAGATAAGTGGAGACAAGGAACATAACTGCTTCTGGATGGAGCTGGATATATTTATTAACAGGATTGTATAATGGGCTTGCCTGTAATAGCCAAGAACTGGACACAATACTTTGTTTTACTCCTGTGCCCCAAAGGCCTTTATTAGTGTAATAAAAAGTAGGCCAGAACTCAGAGACAGTTAGGAAAACACAAGGGGAGTTGATGGATGACATTTTGAATACACGTATATCCTAGCTTTTATAATACTTTCAGGAGAGTAATAAAAAAGTCAACATAATGAATTTGAAGAAAAAAAAAAGCTATATTTCTTCATTCTGTAATTTTTTTAAAATTTTTTATTAATTTTACTTTTTTTGTCAGATGGTATGATAGTTATTTATTTTATATATCATGGGTATTTATTTTATTTACAGTGAGCAAAAAACATCTTTAAAGGAAGATAAAAGATTTTTAAATTCCATCATTCCTGACTCAAATCCTGCAGAAAATAGTTTTTCAACTGTTAAATATGATAATTGACATACCTGGCATAAGTATTTAGACTGCTGTTTGAGAATAAAAGTGAAGTTATTTGCAGGTACAGTCTTCCAGATTTGTGACAGTAAGTACACTTCTCGTTCCTTCTGCTATGATTAAAATCAAGCCAGACACTTTATACGTTATCTTCTAATGCAAATGAATTTGAAAGTTTGACTGTGAGTATGAGGGTAGTCATACAAAGCAATCTGTAAATTATTTGTGGCACTGGTAATGGTCTTCTACTTCGTCCTTTCTATGACTGTTCTATACTTCATCAAATTAATCACCGTATACAGTGATCTATCTGAATGAGCATCGGGTCCTGTGTCACACACACTTGACTTAAGTTACAGGTTGGAGTTCATTCCTACAGCTAGGCTACTGAACTTCTAATTTTTGGTTATTTAAATTCATATCAAATGCCAGAGAAGATTAATCACTGCAGTATTATTCAAAAATATGCATTCCGTTCCCTTAGCCTCAAAGAAACCTATGCAACTTGCAAAATATCAGTGGACTACAAAGAGTAAATCTCATGTAAATCTTATGAAGTTTCTACATTTCCCAAGTACATTATGAAACACTACGCACCAGTATGCAAGAACTCTGTTGCAGTTGAAACTGAGTAAAACCATATTCACAGTATGTGAAATATGAATCCTTGCCTTCTTTGCAATGCAGAGTATTCAGGGCCTCCGTTCTCCAGCTGGTACCCGTAATTACAAAAGGGAAACGAAGTCTTGAGGACTAAGGGAATATTGAAGCTATGGTAGCTACTGTTGAGCTGCCCATATGACTTCCCATAACTATTGTCAGCATCAATTAAGTTAATAGAGAGCCCTGATGCCCACAGAGAGGAGTCTCACACATCTTTTGGGGTTTGGTTCAAGAAGTTAATGAAATTCACTGTCAAGTAGTAGACTGACTGCAGCTGATGAATGCACAGTGTATCTTAAAGTATGGGGTTTGGTGTACAACTACCAAGGGAGTCCTTAGTCTCCTTAGCCTTTGCAATGTCTAAGTGCTTATTGAAAATGCAAGGAACATCCAGTCAGATTCCTTTTTTTTTACAGTAAAATTCCCTATGCTCACCAGCAATAAATTGGACAGCATGTTGCATCAGTTTTAAGAAATATCAGGATCCTCCTGGCATGGAAACTCTCTGTTGCTGGCTATGCCACCTTTAGAACCATTTTTCAATGTGTCTGAAGGATCTGCAACACAGTAGAAGACTGAAGACTCATGTCTGAAATCTATTCAATACAATAGGATGCAATTGGTTTGAACAGCATCAAACTCTACATGTCTGTCTTATCTGTGGATGCCATCTGAAAAAAAATTAAACACATACACTTATGTATGGACTGAGAAACCCTGGACACACAAATTAATCCCAGAATTGAACTGTTTTTGTATCTCGTACTACATATTTGTAGAATACATTAATTTTCATTGCAGTCTTCTGCTGAGAAAAACAGCCACTAACAAGTGCTGAGGCAAAATACAGCTTAAGAGGATCCTGCAAATACTTAAACTCTAAATGTGCCTTAAGCAGAAACAACCCAATATCCTGCATTTAAAATGAAAATATATTTCTCCTTTGTGAATAGTTAGCTGGAGCCAAGAACACATCTGTTATGAGGATTCTACCTTGTTTTTGTGCTCAGCATTCCTGAGAACAAAAGTTTAAAAAAAAAGATCATTTAAAAATGTATATCTGCAAAGAACTTTGTATTATTTATTTGCTATTTTATTTAAAATATTCTGTACATCTATTGCTTATAATTAAGTTCAATAAGATAAAACTGAATCTGTCCTGAAGTGATAATCTAAAAAAGGCGTATTAGTGAGAGGAAATGTTATGGGAGTGACAGAAGAATGCAGCTATATATTTTCATGAACAATGAGTGTTCAGTGACCCAAGACAGAGGAAGTTATAAATGATTCATAACTTTGAGAAATTCTGTAGTTTGGGTAATTTAAGACATAGAGTTCTATCTAATTAAAAGTAAGTACAGTATCTACTCTGGTCTTAGCTCTTTTATTGGGTCCTGGCTTCAATAAAATTATTTTCATGTGACCCACATTGCTATTTTAAGGGCCTCTGTATGGTGTATTGGTTGATTTATTATTATCTGATTTGCACATTGAAAATGATTACCCTCAGGAGAATTACAATGGGATTTGATTCAGATGTAAATAAATAACAGAAGAGCCCTGAGATCTCAGCACAGTTTGCTTCTTTTCTTGGAGCTTTCCAGATTTCCTAACTTGCCAGAAAATCTTTTCCAAACCTAAAGGCATAACTTTATAATTTGTATCCCACTTCTTTTTTTCTTTTTTTTTTTAAACAAATACATTATTTATGTAATGAACAGCTGCCTCTGACTTCAGGAGTATGGTTGTTCTTGTGGTCATTCCTGTTGTAATGGCAGGCTACATAAATGCTTCCAATACTCTCATTTAACACCTGAAAACAACTTTCTATTATTTGCTATACGTATAAAAATACACTGGTTCTGCAAATATGTGCACACACATAAATTCATCTAAAAGCTTTCAAGACTAAGTTTAAAAGCTAAACACACAGAAAAACCTCAGATGCTTTAAAGTTAAAACCTGTAACTTCTAATTTCTAGACACTTGGCACTCTGAGGGAAATCCAAAATCTAGGTTCAGGCGCATTAGAGAGGAAATCAAGAAAACTTGCAAGTGCTGGCCAGGGAACTGCAGAGCTAGGCAGAAGGAAACCTGAGATCCTGAACTTCCCTAGAAATTAGGAATCTGAGTGGGGCTGGTTCTTCTGACTCTCAGGAGTTAACAACTGTTTCCTGAAGAAGGTTACCTACAAATGTATCCCTGAAAAAAACAAAACCAAAAAGCACACAGAATTTGCGGTTATTGTTTACACAAAAGATTGGCAGTCTAAAGTAAATTACTGTAACACAGTTCAAAAGACTGTCACTCCAGCTGAGGGGCAAGGTTTTTAAATACCTTGAGACTGATAAGGTCAGGCGGGATTTGGGTGGGAGTGTTGGTCTGCTTGAGGGTGGGAAGGCTCTACAGAGGGATCTGGACCAGCTGGATCAATGAGCAAAGGCCAACTGTATGAGGTTCAACAAGGCTAAGTGCTGGGTCCTCACTTGGGTTACAACAACCCCAAGCAACCCTACAGGCTTGGGGAAAAGTGGCTGAAAAGCTGCCCGGCGGAAAAGGACTTGGGGGTGTCGGTCAACAGCCAGCTGAATATGAGCCGGCATTGTGCCCAGGTGGCCAAGAAGGCCAATAGCATCCTGGCTTGGATCAGAAATAGTGTGGCCAGCAGGACTAGGGAAGTGATCGTCCCCCTGTACTCAGCACTGATGAAGCCACACCTCGAATACTGTGTTCAGTTTTGGGCCCCTTGTTACAAGAAAAACACTGAGGTGCTGCAGTGTGTCCAAAGAAGGGCAACGAAGCTGGTGAAGGGTCTAGAGCACAAGTCTTATGAGGAGCAGCTGAGGGAACTGGGGTTGTTTAGCCTGGAGAAAAGGAGGCTCAGAGGAGACCTTATCGTTCTCTACAACTACCTGAAAGGAGGTTGTAGTGAGGTGGGTATCAGTCTCTTCTCCCGAGTAACAAGTGGCCTCAAATGGCCTCAAGTGGTGCCAGGGGAGGTTTAGATTGGATATTAGGAAAAATTTCTTCACCAAAAGGGTTGTCAAGCATTGGAAGAGGCTGCCCAAGGAAGTGGTTGAGTCACCATCCCTGGAGGTATTTAAAAGACGTGTAGATGTGGCGCTTAGGGATATATTTTAGTGGTGGACTTGGCAGTGTTAGGTTTGCAGTTGGACTTGATGATCTTACAGGTCTTTTCCAACCTAAATGATTCTATGATTCTATGATTCTATAACAAAAGCATGTTTGATGTATCATTCATGATCTTGTATTTACTTATATCCCGATGTACAATGTTTTGACTTGTCCTTTAGGTGTAAACTTTTTTGCACAGCTTTACTGTTTCAGCCCTAGTGATGACATAGGAAATCCATCCAATTCAGTGAAAACAACCAGAATGGCTTAATACAAGTCTAGTGAACTAAAATATGCAGTGATTCACTGCTCTTTACCATCAATTTTTTGGAGATGTCCTTTATACTAATGAGCATGGAGGGACTGTGCTTTAACACTAAGGATGGCCAGGCATATTTGTTCTTTTTTCAATTTCATATTGTCCTTTTGGAGTTCTGGGGGAGATCTTAAAAATTACAATGAAACCCTTTATTTCTTTTACACATCTACCTTTTGACTGTGTAAGAATTGGGAAATCTTATATATTCTAGAGGAAATGTCTGTCTTTTCAGGATGGGATTATAAATGAGATTTACAGACATTCACAGTGTCTGACTGCATTGACCAAGAAGATACCAGTCTTATATGTAGATCTGGGTAGTTACCATCCTATTTGCTCCCCCTATGTGATATACTCATGTCTCTTACTAATGCCATCATGCTTTCTTTAGGGGATCTTATTGTTTGGTTTTTTGTTTGTTTTGGTTTGTTGTTTTGTTTTGGATTGGGGTTTTGGGGGGGGGGGGGGGGGAGTGGAGTGGGGAGACCTGTTCTCTGAAACGATGCAAGTTGCAAAAAATTTTCATCAATGAGAATTTCCTCTTATTGGCAGCTCCTCTAATGGCAGATATCCTCTGATCTTTCTTCTCCAGGCAAGTTGAGCTAGTTCTCTCCTTTTCTCTTTCCCACATTTCTCAAAGCTAGTACTGAGGTAGCCTGATTAAAGTTAAGAGGTGTTGGAAAGAGTAACTACAAAGAGAATGATAGAGAATATTGCTAAAAATACGATTTTTGGAAGACATGTTTTTCTGCAACTGACAATTTTTGGTGTAAGTGCCAGCGCACAGCGTGGTCACAATCTTTCTGGCAGGCACCATCCCACGGGGTCTGAGCGGGGTGGGCCGAGATAGCGGCCAGTGACAGGGACCACTGACAGCCCCCAGAACTTTTGGGGAGCAGTGAGCCAGGGCTGGGGCCTTGCCAGGGTGTCCCTTCACAAGCAGCTGAAGATGGAGCCAGAGACAAGATGCGGCTGAGGGGCCTGTCCAGGAGATGAGCTCCCCACAGAGTCATGGCCAGAGATGGTGCTGAGCACAGGCACCCCTACAGCATCGGTGGGACCAGAATGGGGCATGATTGAGCCAAAATGGGGCACAGGGACCCCGGGTGGGGGATCCCAGGTCAGTCCCATCAGGACCAATAGTGGTCTCAGGGCCCTGGAAATAAGGCTGGATCTTTATGAGAAGCTGGAGGATGAAAAGGCAACAGTTTTATGCTCTTGGTGAAACAGAGATTTGGGAGCAGCATTTAAATGTGAGTGGGTTTTAAAAAGGGTATTGTTTCTCCTAAGCAATGTCAATGTTGCTGTAAAGCAATACAAGATGAAAATCCATAACTTACAGATTCAGATGAAGAAGCTGGAGAAGCCAGAGCCCCCAGCAACTGTCATTAACTTTTCTAAAATTTCTGGTTTAATTCTTGTGGTAATTCCATCACACGAGCTAAATATCATCATGGTGTAAGCTACATAGGTCTAAGTTTTGTTATTTTATTTTTATATCTCAGCCTTACCCCAAGCGACTGTTCATCCCACTGGAGGTTTCAAGCTCATCTGCCCCTATGTCATTGCTAAAATCCTTTTTGAGCTCAGAGTTTTAAGGCAGATGGAGAGAAAAGAGATCTTTGATTTGTCACTCAAGATATGTGACTCATACAGTCCAGTTAATGTGTAAGAGAGTGGGGTTTTTTTCTTCCCTTGATTACATCATTATTATAAATACCACATACAGTTCACAGTGTTATAAAACTTTTCTGCAAAGAGAATCAGACATACCTAAAGAGACTTACTAAGAAAGGAAATAAGAAACACAATCATTTCATGAGCAAATTTTCATGGTAGAAAAATGCAGGAACAGTAAAGCAGTATGAGAAAAATTAGAAGGATAAGGAAGAAGAAAGTCAAGGAAAAAGAAAGTAAATATGAATGATAAAGCAAAAAAAAGTAAGAAAGAGGAAGATAAATAACAGGAAACAGTAGAGAAAGTAATGAAAATGGAAAAAATGACTGAAGATAATAAATTTGTTGCCAGAAAACACTGGAGATAATTACGGCAGTTGCTAACCAAAAAGCTGATATAAAATCTACATGACACACTTGCATGTGAATTAAAGAGACAGTCTACCAAGAAACATCATAGGATAGCAAGCAATTGCATATTCATGCAACAGCTTGTGCTGGTTTTTGATCTCTAGGTAGTGAAAGGACAAGAAAACTTCACCTCAGGATCAACACATCAACTCAAGAATTCAAACTTTCATTTTTTTCATGGAAAAACAAAAATTACACTTAAAATGATTGTAAAAATGCAACATTGTCTATTCTATTCCAGTGTTTTTCATTGATGTATTTATCTTTTCATCATGCAGTTTATCAATGTTTTCATTCATACTTTTGCTGAATAATCTATTTCTGTGTGTTTATATCCTCAAATGTTTAGTTTGTGTCTCGTAATTAGTACAAACAGATGCCCAGGTATAGTATGTGATTGCATTCTGTGTTACGGGAGTTTATTTTTTGGTGAATAATTGAAAGCATGTTCCAAAACATTCAAAAAGAAATAGAATTTCATTATTTCATTATTTTTCACAAGACAAAAAAAACCAAGACAAAATGAAACATCCCTGCTGAATATTTGTATTTGAAGGGAATGCTATTGGCAGTTAGTTTGTTTTATTTTTTCTCTTTAACAAATGGATACACAGACGATCCCTCCTTCTGTTAAATCCTAGTTAAGGTAAAGCACCATCAATTTTGTTGTCAAGGCAGTAAGGTCAATGCTTCCGTTAACTTCCGTTAACTTCATTTACACAGCTTCATACCCACTATGTAAGTGAGGCTGTAAGTTGTTCATTTTGTTTTGATTAATTTTAAATTACAATTGAAGTGTTCTGCAAAGCAGTCCTTGTCCTTAAATTATTCACATCATAGCTCATGTATCCCCAGCTCAGCTCCCAGGTACCTCTCCTATGATACATACCAAATTCTTATCCCAACATCAATCAAGAGACAGAGTACCCATCCAGGAGCTACCAGGAACTAGGACATGGCCTCACATCACACAGTTTTAATACACTGTATAAAAATACCATTTTGACATAATCTCAGTTGCCATTACATATAGACTGAACATGAGGTGAAGAATTTATGACAATATGGCACCATAAGCCACTTACTAAAGGACTCATTTTTTACTGTCATGATAAGAACATTTTAGGTAAGAGACACAAAGAGTGAATATACAGATGTGATTGTCATCGCAAACAACTGTTGCTTTGCAAATTGATAAACATATACATGAAATAAAGAAAATAAGACAAGAAAGCCTGAAGAGCAAAAGTAAGATGAGAAAAGAAATAATGAGCTGGGAAAGGTAGAAGGTGATAAGTTAGAAAGATGGACCTAGAATTTAAGCCAGTTTAAGGCTTTATGTATCACCAAAAAGCTATTCAGAAGAATAAGTTTTGTGGTACTTAGGGTATGCTTTATCTAAGAAGGGTCGTCTTGGTGTCCTGAAAAATTTTTGTAAATGGAATGGCTTCAACCTTAGAGGCTTCACAACTCATCTGCAAAACATTTGTTCTAGGAAGTGGACAGCACACCTTCCAACTAGCAGTCTGACTTGGGCAGAGGAGATAGTTGAACCATCATTTACCACTGCCTGGGTGGGTGGTCTACGCAATAGGCTTTCAGACCTGAGGAAGTAGACAACTTCTTCATCTCCCTGCTTTTTTCTAGCTCTGCTTTTGAAAGCACTGTTGGCTCCATTCCTAGAATTAAATAAACAATGTGAGAATCCCACTGCAAGCTCAGGTATGGGTCAGAGAGTTTGAGGACTGCACCAAGAGCTGAGTAGCTGTGTACACTGCCACTAGGAGCAATGTAGTGTCCTATGGACTTTGAATGCTTCCCTGGGTAGCTACAGGGTGCAAAAGAGTTCTGAAAATGTTCAGAAGTCCATGAATGTCAAATATTGTCTTAGCATGGTTAATAGTTATCTAAATCCTTTCATTAATTTAATTCCTTATTCCTTCAGCTCTCCTTTGGCAATCTCTTAAGCTAGAATAATGATGACTTTGGGAGTTTTTTTCAGACTGTAAACTCTCTGCTTCTCTCCGAGTGTACAAAATAGATCTCAGGTATCACCTGACACTTACAGACGATATTACAACAAGTAAACTCTTACAGTAAACCAAGGTTTGGATACTGTGGCTAAGTTGGTAGGAGAGAAATGATTTAGACTGAAAGCTTTATTACAGATGAAGCAGAAGGAAGATAAGGGAGCAATTAAAATATTTTAGATTCTTTGAAGTTTCAGATTCTCCAAATCATTCAAGGTCAGTAAAGAGATGACCTAGATTAACTCCAACAGATGTCTTCCAATTCAATAATTGTAAAAGGGTTAAAAACACATTTTTAAGCACAATTCTCTTAAGAGAACAAAAGAGGGAGTTCTGGTTCTAATGGAGAATGAGAACTAAACATAAAAAGATAAATATTGCAATCATATTAACAGCTGTATAGTCATAGAACAGGCACTAGGCTGGTGTTAGGTAGCTTTTAGAATGTAACTAGCCTGCACACTACAGTTCCATGCAGAAGTACTTAAGCTATTATGAGCATGACATCATTTTAAGTGTTGAACATGATTGTATCGTGTCAATTTTTGTACTGATCTTTCCTATAGAGATAATTGTTATGAAGTACCACACTTCCTGTATCTTATAAAATGATCAGTTCAGTTTAAAATAAATCTATCCTGACTCAATAACATTTAGAGCACATAATGGATAGTGTTATAATACGTATGTGTACTCACAGGTCAGTTTTGGATTGTTTACAGACATCCTGTTAAAGACTCCTAAATTTTATGAGAAACTTTGAGGCATTAGCTAATACAGTTTCTTCATGCCGGAAGTATTTCTCCCTCAACACTTCTCAAATTACTTCTGCAAAATAATTACTGTAAACTTTGCTTATGGATATTGTATTGTGTTCTTGTGAATGAGATGTCGTCATTCATCTGAAGGGGGTGGTAAGCCTGGAAGACAATGATAGTGACAGGGAGAAATTGTTAATTACTTTTACTGTAAAAGCCATCTGTTATGAGAGTTTGAATTAACTCCCATCAGCCCCCTTGCATGTCTTGACTAAAATAAGTTTGCTCAAATATAAAATAACTCACCTATACTTAAAGAAAAACATACATGAGAGAAAGCATCTGACTATCACCTCCCGAGTTTACATCACTGGTTTAAATTATCCAGCATAAATTACTCAGAAGCCTAAGTTACTGACACTGTGCATACCTAGAGGTAATATTACAACAAGTCAACCCTATGATTAGGAGACTCAACAAGGGAAAAGTTAAATCAAATGGAAGATACTAAGTTTGTAATTCTAGAAAGATGAAATAGTTTAAAACATGATATTTAGATCATTCTTCTGTGTCTTCCCCTAAGAGGTAAAAAGATTCACCTTCACATTAAATAACTTTAAAAAATAAAGTTTTTCTTCTTTTTTTTCTCCAGAAAATGTTAGCCCTTGATAATATCGTCAGTATTAGGAAAGCAGTAAAAATATTTTTGTCTAATCTGTTTTGGATGGCAACCTCAGGGCTAAATTGTGGGATCATATCATTGGGTAAAAGTTAAAAATCTGACATTTATGTTCATGTCAGTTAGCTCATCACTCAGACATATTCAAACATCCAGCAGAGCGCTAATAAAAATTATCTACATAACTGTCATTAAATGATCATAGTTTCGGTGGTATCTATCCATTTTTTTCTCTAAAAATAAACATATTTTCCTTTATTATTTCAGTCTACAAACAAAGTGAATCCACACCTCTAGATAACAACGTTAAAATATGGAAATTCTGATTTGAATATTTCTGGAAATTTTGATCAATATAGTAAAACTGTGTTGAGGTCAAAAATTGCTTTCCTCATGCATCCAAATCATTCATATAGTTAGAAACACTTCTGCAGTCTTAAATGCCCACTCAGAACCAATCTTGCAAGAGCAAGTGTGGAGCCACGTTGTGGAATATAGGCTAAGATGTTAAGAATTAGGCCTGCCACCATTTGAGTCTTTAATCCTCCAGCTGTGCATGTGTGTATTAACTCCAGCAGAGCTCTGAGCAGGCGCAGGGATGTGCCCACATAGCCCACTGAATATTCAGACTCTACATTTTATTACCTCTCAACACAGCTTTCACTTAAACTGCTACATTTCAGAATTTCTTTTTGCACTGAGGAGAGAAAAAAAAAAGTTTTATAAAAATTAAAGTCTGCCCATAAAAATTATGCCATTTAAACTCTGAATTTCTAAAAGCTCATTAGAAAATGAGTCACATTTATTTTAAATGCATGCTTGTCTATGACTGTGCAGTAAAATGCAAGATCAGATTATGATATGCAGTGGACACGTACTGTATGCATTTTTGTTCATTGTTCAAAGCACTTTGAGGTTTTGTTTGGTTTAGACTGACAAATTAAATAAATGTCCAGAAATTTTATACAGTACTGCTCTAGCAGAAGTTGGGACACTTCAGTGAGCTATAAAATGAACAACATTCTATTTTTCATTATAGCAATATACTCTCTACTCTTCTCTTTCAAAAACGCCTAGCTTGTAGAATATTAAATGTGTTGCTTTTTTTGTAACACTATATGAATCACTAAATTGGAAAATGGTGTATTTAGCAGATAGTGTCACTGTATCAGGATATTGTCAGAGAATAATTCTCTCCTGCTATAACAGAAACACCAGATCTGTTGCAGTGACCCTGGATACTTAAGACAAGATCCTGTTTATTTTCAAAAGAGAGGTATTAAACCTGTATCAATGTTACAGTACAAAACTTTGCTGAATTGTACTTATACTATTTATGATCTGTTGTATTTGGGAAATTGTGGAGTAAGATATTATTCTCTGTGTGCAAGGGCAAAAAAATCTGATAGTGATTGGATTAAATAACCAGTCTATTTGAACTATTCCCCTCTCTCACTAGGCTGGTGATGAACAGTGGGATTAGCTGGGTGTAAAGCATTAGAGATGTGAGGAAAATTAAGGCAATAGTGTCCTCTAGGTTGTTCATAAAGATAATAGCTAAGTAACAATAATAATAAAACCTAATCCCAGTACATTCTTATCTTTACAACAAATGAATAATCACGATTAGTTCAATAGATCTCCTTCGATGCCTAAAGCACACAAGAACAATGATGTGCAAACTCTTAGAAACAAATGCCCACGTACTTTTCTATTTTCACTGTTCAAGCAATCTTATCCTTGATATCACATTCGTATTTTACATAACCACACAGCACTAACAATTGCCTTTCCATATCCTCTCAATAGGTCTATTAGTGAAGGAAGAGTGGCTGCACCAATATGAAAAACTGTCAATAGCCCACGCCCTGCTGGACAGCTCCAAATTAATCATATAGTTCATTACAAAAACAGCATTTCCCTTCTTTTCCAGATGACAATGATTATAGTCAGCCATGGAAAAGTTTCTCCAGATGAGGTGCCTGAAGGAGAGCACTAATCTGACTCTTCTGAAAGAGCAATGCTTTCCTTTCCCAGAGGCTACAAAACGCCATAAAAGAATGTTCTCCTTGGCTTCCCCCCATTTTTCCCCCTCAACATACGCTTCTCAATTTTTTGAACAGCTTCAGAGCTTGAACTGCAGAATTTAACCCCTGCATATCTGAGGTGAAGGGGATTCAACCTGATTAGCTTGACTTTCCTTCAAATCTCTTTGTTCTTTTCCATCTTAGATTGAAAAGGCAAAGAAAGGAACAGAAGGGGGGAAAAACAGCACACAAGCAGCTGTGAATGGATAATCTACTTCTTCAAAATTGCCCATTTTCTAAGGTACTTAACCCATGAAGTGACACAGAATAAGACAAGAAGGAAAGACTTTTCAGGAGGGATAACCTACAATGTGGTTAATGAAGGCCAAGAGGTTGCGCTAAGCTTACTGGTGGTCCTTTAGTTATGAATGACAGAAAAATGGGATAAATGCTTAGGATAAATCTACAAAAAAGTCATGTGTTTACTTTTCAAGAACCACTATACTCTTTCTTGCCCATAACAGGGGGAGGAAAAAAAAAACAAATCAAAACCAACAGACCCATGGGAGAATCTGGGTACTCCCAACACATAAATCTCAATTTCCTCTAGGGAACGGAGGGAAGGGAGGGAAGGGTTAGACACCTGTGCAGCATATAGTATCTTGACCTTTTCAGAGCAGTATCTGTCTTGAGATTCGTAAGTAACAAAAGAGACAAAGATGAAAGTATATGGCACCTGTGTCACTGAGTTCAGTGGTGTTTGCTGTTCTCACAAAGGACATGGAAAGGTTCCTCAAAAATAGTGTAAGCTTAAGCTGCACTAGGTGTTTTAACAAGAATTTCAGCAAAAGAGAGACTTGAACCAATGGAGTCTGACACAGAGGCAGTCTACATATATGCTCAAGCCTCTTGTTCACCTGATAACTGGTCATGAATCTCTTTAGGGATACAGTTGTCTGCTCAATAAGGAGGCAAATCTCCATCCCTGATGATGCAACTAAAAAGGTCATGAAGATTTTCTCCTTTTCTAGGCTTTACCATATAAAGGGATTTTTTACAAAGTGGGGACTATTCTCAAAAAACAAAGGTATAAATTGAAGAAGCCCTTTTTCTTTATTCCGAGGTTTGTAATGGATCTTCTTATTTCTTCTTTCTGGTATCTAAACTCCTGTTTTGTTTCTCATTACAAACCACAGGAACAATCTTATTCTATATCAGTATTTGATAAACAAATCAATGCAAAAGACATATGTTATTCCTCAAAAACAGCAAAAATGTAAACAGCTGCTCTAAATCCCCAAATGAAACATGCTTTCCTTGGGGACATTTAAGTTTTCATTTCCTGATGTATCGTCTTTCCTGTCTCAGGCTTCTTATGGGAAATCCTGAAGCCATTATTCTGGATGAAAATAAATAAATGTAAGAACTCCAAAGCAATTAGGGGAAAAAAAAAAAAAAAACAAACCCAACCTTGATTAAATTGTTTAGAATATACACAGGCCATGTGATCACAGCTCGATAAAACATGGTTAAAAATATTGACTACATTTTTTCTTTTTTTTTCTCCAAATATGTGTTAAGAAGTCTTTGTACTTGCACTTTTATCTTTTTATTTGGAGGATTAATGAAGATGAGCAAGGACTGGATAAAACAGGTTTCTGCTGTTTTGAACATAGGCTTGAATACCTTGATGTAAATTTATGTAATGGAACTATTATACAGGGTTAGGGCATCATACAGCTTGAATTTAAAATCAATGTATTATTAAGGATCAGAAGGCACTAAGAATGTCATTTCTGATCAGCAAATGTTAGTGTGGAAGTATCAAAAAATTGACTTTGGAATGGTGGGCAAAAAACTGTTTGAAAAACTATTTTGGAGCTTTCCCCAAGTAACTGTCTTTGACACTGTGATCTTTAATTATATGGGTGGAACCATCTTTACTTGGAAACCTATTTAAGGACTGAAAAGAAACCAGACTGAAGACACTGGCTAAAGATCTCACTGTGAAGTCAGTAAAAGCAGATCTGAATATGCAGATTTCTCAGAAAGGTTTGACCTGGAAGGATATGTACTAATTAAAGTTAGCTTTATTACTCATCATGTGGATAATTTACCCTTTTGCAACTCAGGATTTTTGTAAGATGCAAACAGATTCCACTGTACAATCAATCCTGTTCAAAATATACATAAAGCTATGAGACAAAAGTAACATAGGATGAAATCCCGAATTTAAAGACAGTGGGCGATTTTGTTATTGATTTCAGTGCAGCTAAAATGTGCTGAGCATCTTTATTGCTTTCTGACATATAATAACAACTGACATGCTAAGTAAGTTTCTATATACACCATGCTGTTTAACAGTACTTCCTTCCTAAAACACTGAAGTATAGAGAGTATATATAATCAAAATGTGAATTAAACTGAGTACTGGAGAGGGAGGGTTGAATATCAGCTGCTTGATTTAGGTAAGCCTGAAATGAAATCAGCTGGAAGAGCTTGACAAGATTTGTCCGTATCCACAACCACAAGGTTACATTGGTCATTTATTACATTGTGTTTCAGTACTGGATCCTGACCTGTTTTTCTACTTTAAAAAAAGAGTGCTTCTTTTTATGTTACCAAAAGTAATACCATGAGTTTTTGTTTTGCTGGTACATTCACTCACATTTTTCTAGCTTAATATTAAATATTAAGTTCATTACAAGACTCTCTAGAAACAGAATCTAGATGTTTATCTTTTGCAAATCAGCATGTTTACAGATGTTAAATCTGTGGGTAGATTTAGAATCATAGAATCGTTTAGGTTGGAAAAGACCTTTAAGATCATCAAGTCCAACTGTTAACCTAACACTGCCAAGTCCACCACTAAAACATGTCCCTAAGTGCCACATCAACACGTCTTTTAAATACCTCCAGGGATGGTGACTCAACCACTTCTCTGGGCAGCCTGTTCCAATGCTTGACAACCCTTTTGGTGAAGAAATATATTTTTCCTAATATCCAATCTAAACCTCCCCTGGTGCAACTTGAGGCCATTTCCTCTTGTCTTATCATTTACTACTTGGGAAAAGAGACTGATACCCACCTCACTACAACCTCCTTTCAGGTAGTTGTGGAGAACGATAAGGTCTTCCCTCAGCCTCCTCTTTTCTCCAGGATAAACAACCCCAGTTCCCTCAGCTGCTCCTCATAAGACTTGTGCCTTAGACCCTTCACCAGCTTCGTTGCCCTTCTTTGGACACACTGCAGCACCTCAATGTCTTTCTTGTAGTGAGGGGCCCAAAACTGAACACAGTATTCGAGGTGTGGCTTCATCAGTGCTGAGTACAGGGGGACGATCACTTCCCTAGTCCTGCTGGCCACACTATTTCTGATCCAAGCCAGGATGCTATTGGCCTTCTTGGCCACCTGGGCACAATGCCGGCTCATATTCAGCTGGCTGTTGACCAATACCCCCAGGTCCTTCTCCGCCGGGCAGCTTTTCAGCCACTCTTCCCCAAGCCTGTAAGGTTGCTTGGGGTTGTTGTAACCCAAGTGCAGGACCCAGCACTTAGCCTTGTTGAACCTCATACAATTGGCCTTTGCCCATTGATCCAGCCTGTCCAGATCCCTCTGTAGAGCCTTCCTACCCTCAAGCAGACCAACACTCCCACCCAACTTGGTGTTGCCTGCAGACTTACTGAGGGAGCACTCCATCCCCTTGTCCAGATCGTTGATAAAGATATTAAACAGAACTGGCCCCAACACTGAGCCCTGGGGAACACCACCTGTGACTGGCCACCAACTGGATTTAACTCCATTCACCACCACTCTTTGGGCCCAGCCATCCAGACAGTTTTTAATCCAGCAAAGAGTACGCCCATCCAAGCCATGAGCAGCCAGTTTCTCCAGGAGAATGCTGTGGGAAACAGTGTCAAAGGCTGTACTAAAGTCTAGGTAGACAACATCCACAGCCTTTCCGTCATCCACTAAGCGGGTCACCTTGTCATAGAAGGAGATCGGGTTAGTCAAGCAGGCCCTGCCTTTCATAAACCCCTGCTGACTGGGCCTGATCACCTGGTTGTCCTGTATGTGCCGCGTGGTGGCACTCAAGATGATCTGCTCCATAACCTTCCCCGGCACCGAGGTCAGGCTGACAGGTCTGTAGTTCCCCGGATCCTCCTTCCAGCCCTTCCTGTAGGTGGGCGTCACATTTGCCAACCTCCAGTCAACAGGGACCTCCCTGGTTAGCCAGGCCTGCTGATAAATGATGGAAAGTGGCTTGGTGAGCACTTCCGCCAGCTCCCTCAGTACCCTTGGGTGGATCCTCTCTGTCCCTATAGACTTGTGTGTGTCTAAGTGGTGTAGCAGGTCACTAACCATTTCCCCTTGGATTATGGGAGCTTCATTCGGCTCCCCGTCCCTGTCTTCCAGCTCAGGGGGCTGGGTACCCAGAGAACAACTGGTCTTGCTACTAAAGACTGAAGCAAAGAAGGCATTAAGTACCTCAGCCTTTTCCTCATCCTTTGTCACTGTGTTTCCCCCTGCATCCAATAAAGGATGGAGATTCTCCTTAGCCCTCCTTTTGTTGCTAATGTATTTATAGAAACATTTTTTATTGTCTTTTATGGCAGTAGCCAGATTAGATTCTAGCTGGGCTTTGGCCCTTCTAATTTTCTCCCTGCATAACCTCATGACATCTTTGTAGTCCTCCTGAGTTGCCTGCTCCTTCTTCCAAAGGTCATAATTTCGAGATGTTGGCATTAAAAAATTAATTATATTTCAAAGAATTAGACAAATCTTACTATAAAAAAAATGACAGTAGAGATTCTACTTATGCTTCTATTTTAAGAATGCTGACGGCTGTACATTTTTGTGGCCCATGTAACAAATTGAAGGATTTGAAAATTTTTGTTTGTTTTTTATTCAAGTTGTTTGCTTAGAATACTGTTAGAATGCTACTTAGAATATCTGGTTTTTTGATCCAGCTGAGATCAGTGTAATTAAAATTGTAAATCTGTAAATAGCCATCTGCCTACATTAGAATCTGCATGCTACACTGAGTTTTAAACATGAATTCTGTAAAGGCTTTGTTCCAGCTTCCTTGAACTAATGGGGTCAAATTCTGCTTAAGATGTACATCTGGCCCCTGTTGCTGAAACAGGACATACTGTATTTTACAAAGAGCACCAAAGATCACCCAAGTGAACTTTTATGTATTTTACAAATGCATTTACACAGTGTGCAGCTGCTGTGGTATTCGTCCAAGGTGTTCCCCTTATTTGTGCCTCTGCTTCTCCCAGTGTTGCAAGCTGAAATTATTCCATTGCTAATTCCAGATTATATCATTATTAAATACCAGTTCTTAAGTAGGAGAGCAGGAATGCCTGGGAGTAACATCAGCAGTTCAGTATCCAGGAAACAAAGGCAACAAAATCTTAAAAGTCATAGATTTCTACTTATTTTTAATCTTCCTGAATAAGTTCTAATACTTTGATCTGTCAAAAGAAAGCAAAACCCAACTCAGATATATGCTGTTTGACACAATTTATCTTCCTGGTACAAATGTACAGAGTAATGCACTTCAGAACTTGAAACAACATAACATTTCTGAAGTTCAAAACAGAACAGCAATCTTTTTAAACACGCACTGCAATGATTACTCCCATCTAGCTTTATGTGCTTCTTTCCTTCTTTTGGTCTCTGAAATCCTTAGTACTTTGATGAAGCTATATCAGTACTAAAGACAGGTATACAAACAACAAATTTAAGAAATGTCCCTTTTTTAGGCATACAGTAAAAAAGTAAGCTGTAAGTCAGGCTAAGGACATACGAGCAACAAAAAGAACAATAATGCTATAAACAATAAAGTTGACTTTGAAAAACTATTGCCCAAGTATTTTTGCTTCAGCTTGTCAAAAATTTAATTAATATTAATATATGACATTAAGTAAATTAATATACAACTAATATATAATTAATATATAAATAGTTAATATATAATGTTAACAAGTGTAAATATATTTATGATGCTAAATACATTATTCAATATTATAACTGTAAACAATGGAGATATTTAATGGAAACTTTTCTTCTTTTGAAAATTCACACCATTGACCACAGCAGTACTTCCTTAGCTTCTACCACTTTAAATCCTGGTTTCTAAACGGAAGCTTGGTTTATGTACAGCAGAATCTATTGAATTCCATATAATATAGGGAATAAATACCTGTATATTTTTATTTAACACCCACCCACCCCTATATATATTATATATTAACATGTACACACATACGCATACATATATGTCTGATTGAAAAAATGTGAAGGAGAAATAATAACAATGCGTTATTAGAATGCCAAAGTTAAAAACAAAGAAGAAAGGAAACAAGTCGCCACCATGAAAGAAAGCGGTCAACAGGATTTAAAGCTATATGGCTAAACAGATCCTGTGGTAAAAAACCTCAGCTGCTGTACAAAGGCATGCTAACTTGATAAATGCAGTATAAAGAACGGGCAATTATGTAAACTCAACACTACAGGACACATTCATTAATGTTTTTACATTCTATTAAAATCATGTGAATCATGAAGTCATCTTCATTGTTTGGGGTTTTTTGCTGTCCAAAGTAACATAGAAATGCTTCAGGCAGGAGGATGTTCTTCTTATTATTATTTTTAACAATAAAATTTCTGACCAACTGTATCAATGCCCTCATACATTTTAATGTAGCTTTATTTGCTTGAGGTTTTTTCTGTCCCATCAGTACTTCTGAATTTTCATGTGCCTGTTCAGCAAGTGTTTTCTGCTCTAATGAAGCAGATGATAGAAATATTAGTATAAAAAGGCAGCAGCTCTTCCTTATGTCAGATGTTATTTCATATGCTTGTTGTGACTACAGCACAACCCTTAGATTTCCAGTCAAGTGAACAAAATGTATATGTGCATTTGTTAAACTAGATAATAACAGCCTGGGACATAGGAGTGGTGCAAAACGACGTGAAGAGTCCCTTTTCCATTCTCTGGGACACAGTGCTCATCTCCTTTCCAAGGTGACTATGTTAGTATTTAGCTGGGGAGAAGGAGCTGGGGTTTAACTAAAGAGCAAAACTTCCCTATTTTTCTCTTGTCTGGTCTTCTCTGAATCCATGCCTTGCAGTGACAGAGTTTCAGAGAAATCAAAGTGCAGAAAGGCCAATTGTCTGAGACATCATGAGGAACTGAAGGAACAGAATAGCTCAGTTAACTGATGCATTTGAGGAGACATTCGTTTCCACCTGGCTAAGATTAGTACAGCCTTCAGAGCGATGACATACAAGTGGTTTCAGACAATTCAGAGAATTTCAGAGAATTCAGTCCCTACATCAGGGCTGGACCTGAGGACACAACAGATTTCCCTTTATCTTCAAAACAAAACAACAACAACAACAACAACAAATTACTCTATTTTACCACACCAAAGCATTTGTGTGAAGTTCCTTATGCTATCATCAGCAGAATTTCATAGCTGTTACACTGTTAAGAAGCTGTGGGAGAGAGTGACTTAGAAATTAAAGGAGGTATAGACGAGGAGGTTTGGGAAACTCTAGGTACATTGGGCAAAACTGACAGATAACTCCTAATGGTACAAACTGAGAAAAATCCACAGGAGCAAGTCCCTAATTTTCATAGAAAATACTTTGAGAAATATAAGTAAATATCAATAATACTTTAATGTAGTTGCATTGGTCCAACTGCACACAAAGCATGCCCCAAATATTAATAACTACCCCAAACAGGCATACCCATGCTCCTGTACAGTTGCATGGACTTTCAATGCAGATCTTTTGTGTTTGCAAGTGATAATGATCTTCAGGCTATTGCAGTCTGTCAGGACTTTCTATCTGCTAAGAGATCAGGGCCAGATATCTGCTGTCAGTGATTTTCACTGCACCCCCTGAAACTGCACTTTGTCAGAATTTCTGATGTGCAAATTCTAATAAGAGAGTTATACAAGAGACTGAAATAGAGCTGTAATTTAACAACCAATAATCAATAATTCCTGTGCTAATCACAGACAGTATATACACATGAAAACCCACAGACACCATAAAAACCTTATTTTTCAAATGATTAAATTCTTTGAACTTTGAGCTGTTTACTGCTTATTGTTCTAACAGAAGTGCTTGTCGTACCTGTTTCAGAAGGTATCAGTGAGGTGAACAAGAGCTGCTTCCCAAAGAAGAGGTTTTTTAGCATGTAGGGATAAAATGGAGCTCAAAAATAGGCATAAGCACAATAAAAAATAAGTAATGTTCACTTGTCTTTTTTTCTTGCTTGTTTCAAACTGTTTGGAGAGATTTAATTTCAGAACAGGAAAAGATTCACTTTGGACTAAATGAATCCCTTTTGGCATTTGAATTCAGCAGCTTAAGCACTTCCTATAATTAAGTCCAAAGAAATACTTATTTTAGGCTTAAATAAATCCCCTTGGAGCTGTCAATGAATGCTAACTTCTCTGGGCTCCAGAGAGATGTAGGGGTCCAGGGATTTCTCTTAAGTGCCTCATTACCCATTAGCTTGCAAAACACATTTATTTTCAATACTTGTAATATGATACTGAGTTTTAAGAGAGTGAAAAAATCAGTTGAGAATCCAGCAGGAATGTCCCCTTATGAAATTTAATATGAAACTAACTTCAATCCCAGTTTTTTTCCTGACGGAGTGTAACCTAACATGAAACACCATACAGGAAGCTTTTTTCTTTCTGCTTTTTAGGCGCCCCTTCCCCACCCCCACCTTTGAAAACAATGTACAAAAAGGGACTCTTCTGCTGCCTGCAAGAGGTGTCTAATTACTAGCTGGAAACTCCATTCATCACCCAGGTGTTAGAAAACACAGCCCTCTAATAGCAGGCCATTGCACTTCAGTGAACTTGCCCTGCAGGGGATTGGACTGTTGAAGGCCAAGCCTAGGGAAACCTGTTCACAACCATATGGAGGAGGTCTATAGTTTTGTTTATAACAGTCCTCCCTTAATTCCTGTTCTTCCTCCACTATCCCCACAGAGATTTAAGAAAAAAAATATTTGCAGGAAGAAGCAGACGCCTTCAGCCACCTGTCCAGCAATTCTTTTTGGCATAGAAGGTCATTGTCAGATCTCCTGTGCAAAAGTAAAATAAAGTATGCGTGCATTAGCAGCTATCAAGCATTAATGTAGAAAAGGAATAGAAGAAAAAAAAAATCCAAAAAGCAATTACATAATGGGAAGTTTAAAAGAAAGTTTAGAAGTGACTTGAACAAATGAAAAAGAATAGCTGTTTGAGGCAGCACTACAAGTCATCTATTATTTATATTCTCACTCCTAAAGATCAAATCTAATTTTCTTTCTTTTTCTTTTCTTTTCTTTTCTTTTTTTTTCTTGTTTATTTGTGACTGGAGAGTGATGGGATAAACAGACACACCATCTTGTGCACTTAAATAGTTGAAGCATCTGTGCATAATAGTCATATAAATCCTCATGTTCGTCTTCCTGACATTTCAACTGAATTTTATAGCAGTTCTTAGAGCACTGACAAATACAGTTCTTTCACCCAATTGGCCAGAGCTTCAACCTTGCTAGAGTTTCATTTTAGCCAGTTTTAAATGGCCTAGTACTCAAATTCCACAATGTGTATGCCAAGAGGCCTATCCCTGTTCGTGCAAAATACACTGGGTGTAACTACATTTGAGTTTTAAGTCAGATCAGGAATGCACTTTTGAAACTAAATCTGATTATTGTGGAGTCAATCATCTCCTCACAATGTAGCCTGAAAGAGTGCTAAATGAATTTGTTTTAACTGAAAGTAAAATGGAAGATGTGCTCAAGGAACAAATTTAATTTCTTCCAACTGTTAATGGATGTTCAGCCCATGGGACCACCCTATAGTTTGTGAAATGTCCTAAAATGTATGTAGTGTTAATGTACCAGGCCCCCAGCACCAGCTGGTTCCCCCTGCAGATCCACTGTGCCACGCGACTTATTAATGGTGACATAGTGTGTGAGCATCTGCTGAGCAACAGATACTCGTCAGACCAATTCTCTCTAGCTAGTCTTTCTAGTCCTTGTCTGTCTCTGAAGTGACAGATAATCTTTCTGCATCAATTGCTTATGAACAGTTCAGTTAGTACGAAAAAGGAAATTGAGTATTACAAAGCAACTCCCTCTTCCACAAATAAATAGGAAAATGTTTGTAATTTCAAAAAGAACTGGTAAAAAAACAGTGGAGTTCTGTATGTTGAAGTAAACTCAAAACTCATGCTTATGGTGTAAGACACATTTACTTCATGTGGGTGTCCTACAGAAGAAGATTCTGTAGGAATCACAGAAAGTGATTCATGTGATTGCTCTTAAATGCTTGCCTTAGGATGAGATGTATCTGCTGATATATCCCTGAATATATATATACATATACATTTTCACATATATAAAAATATATTATACATTATACACGTATAAAGATATACAAATAGTATATTAATGGCTGAGGTGAATAATAAACATAATGCTCCTCACCTGTATAGCTGGAGAACAGCCTGATGTCTACACAAACTTTATGCGCATAAAAAGACATGATGTCTTTTGCTTGTTCTGCAACCTGGACTAAAGATAGGCAAGTCCAGTCATAAACTGGGTAGCTATTTTTGCCTGGCACTGTTTCTAAGTGAGCGTGACTCCTAGCAAAGATCAGATATTTCTGTCTGGATGGCAGTAACATGAGATATATTCGTTGTGGCATTGTGCCACATTAATGTAGCTCAGTGGTATCCAGAACAAATTTCCACTGTCCTGCCATTTCAAACACAGCCTCGAGGAGCAGGAGCCCATCTTCATCCACCCATATAGAAATTCCCTGAGTTTTCATTTCCTGACAGGTCTCTAAGTACTCTGGGAAGCATTGTCTCCTTGAGGTCTCCTAGTACCACCCTGGCATGAGAGCCCAGAAATGAATATGCACAAAAATACTAATACAGCAAAGGTGTGTTCCTCTCTTATAATTATTTGCATTAATCGGAAGTGCTTCTAATCTAAACAATAGCTTTTAATTACATTCAGACTGAGCCATTGAAGGAAACAAAGAACTGGTCCTGCATTTCAGAGCACATATTTGCTAAGATACACTGTTTTCAGTTGCTGCATTTGGAAGCACACTAAACATCGTTTGGGTCTCAAATTTATGAAAACTGTGAAATTCTTATCTTTAAATTTTTCCATCCACCCTATCTTAATGTATCTCATCCACCTCAGAAGCATCCACTTTTTCATTTCCGTCTCTATCTAACAATGTTTGCACCCTGTTCCAGGCTTTCCTTTTGTTGATTAATCTTTTAAAAGGTACGGACCTCCTTTTTTATGAGAATTTGATATTTACTTTAAAATTTTCCTATATTCAATCAGATTTTTTCTGATCCTTTTATGAAATTTATTTATTATTTCTGAATACAGAAGTTTTTCAGAAGTCTAATTAAAAAAAATTCTTGTATTCTTCTTACAAGCAAAATTGGTTAATAAACTCACATGTTTTTCTTCTTATTTTCCCAGTAACTGCACACTACATTTCAATTTGCTGATACTACATGTGTTTTCTTTTCACCAGCTTTCCCAGGCCTCTACTTCCTCTGCGATGAGAGGCCTTTCCAACTGCATTATCTCCAAACTCCCATATTGACAGAGAATTCTTCTTTCATTTCCCTTGGAAGGACAATGTCCCTTTGAATCATCTGCTGAGGAGATATGCTATTATAACTTTTATTCCTTTTTCTTCCTCTTCCCTCTCTAAAGGAATAAAATGTCTGTACCTCCATCAAAAACTGAATGAGTAGCTACTTCTCTCAGATTTTCATCCATGTTCTTTACATTCTGCCCGTTCCAGAAGAGGAGGCTGAACGGGACTTGCTACATCAACTAACATAAATAATTTATTTCTGAAACATCAAGTGATCTTCTGCAGAGCACTGATTATAGTCTCTCTCTAATCTTACACTTTACCAAGAGAAAGAGGCCCACAGTACACTATAAATATTACTAAAAATCTATGAAATCTGATGGCTATGCACAATAGCAAAGTGATGGATTACATTTGTTTAAAGCAATTAAAAGAATGCATATTATTGTATTATACATATAGAAATATCTTTTTTTTTTTTTTTTAATAGGTAAATAGGATGAGTAAATGATAAAAGGAAAGGAAAAAACCACCAGGATGAACACTAGGGAATCTAAGATATTTTTCCGGAAGGTATCTTCAGGTTGGAAGATTTTAAAAGCATATGTAGAAATCTGTAAGCATAACAGCTTGCCTCAAAATAATCTTTCCAGTGTACTGTTTGAGTGATGCAGCAATCCTATATAAACATTACAGCATTAGAATACTGCTTGTTCTAGTTACTGACTATCATAGGCAAATCAGTTTAGTCGCTTCTTCAGGCTATATATACTTTTAGATTCAATGTTATCCTGTAGCTCTGAGGTCCATTATTTTATTTTTTTAAATTAACGCAATACTGAATGTGAAAATAACATTGCCATTACTTCAGAAATCATCATCTCTGTCTAATTTTGCCCTGGCATGGTCATGTATATCTATTTCTGACAATGTTCCAGTGATGTAGACCACACAATATATGTTTAATATGTTCTGTTCTTTACTTCTCTTACCTTTGCAAAATTTTCCTGATATCTAACATGATCAATTTGCTAAAAAGAGCCCCAACCAAACAATAGTAACTTATTACTGGTCTTGTCTGCCACAGTTACGGAAAACAGATTATTCTTTTCCTCTTTGGAAAATTCTTTTACATATTTGATGGGTGTTATCATGACCTCTATAAATCTTCTGTTCCTTAAGGTAAGCAACACCATTTCTTTCATTCATTTCTCACACATCACATTTTCCATACTTGTGGATGTTTTTGTTGGTCTCATTAAGACTCTCTTCATTTAGACCACATATTATGACTCTGTGGTACCCAAACTTGAATTCCAGCTGATACTTTAAAGTTGCTCGATAGAGCAGAAGGATCATTTACATGTCTTGCAGCCTTAATTCCTATTTAAGCATCTCAATTTGATTGTCTTCTTCATAACAAAATGGCATAGTGAATTTCTGGTTCCCTGTAATATCAGAGCCTTTTCTTAAGAATTACTGTTAAATAGTTTTTTTCACCTTGTATTTCTTCAGTTAATTATTCTTACTTTATGATGGCCCTTGTGAAATATCCCTCTCATTTCCTTCTCAGCCAATTTCACTAATAAGTCAACATCATTTTGAAGTCTAGTCCTACTCTTCAGTTTGACAATCACAGATGAACATGTGTCAGTCCCTTTAGGATTTTAAAAACCTCTGCTGCATATCACTCATACTTGTATCTTGCCAAAGATTCCTCGTCTGTGTACAGAGTCTTCATATGGAAGTCATTCCATACCACTGATTAGCCAGTTGATCTTCAGTGTACTTTTTCTACTTCTGCTGTTCAGTGGGATGATAAAATGTCACAAGGTTAACATACATGGTGGTTTTAAACACTGTTTATTGAATCAAAGATGTAGTTCTGTTACTTTCCAGAGAATAGTTTGTAAAATAAGTGCAAACATCAGAATCAAGCTGCAGAAGAATTAACATATCAATACAGGACAAATATTTCGAACCCAAAATCTTTCAATACTGCACAGAGTTTCATCACAGTCAGTTTTATGCAGCGCCTTCAGTTTGGAAAGCAGACAGCTGCATTCTATTACTGAAACACTTTTTGCATACCTGTCCTCATCTGGGTTGCTAGTTTATTGTGCAGGTCATAAAACACCTTTTGTTCTGAAGAATGTTTACACACATTTTATAGATATGATAGTGGAAAGTTATTTAAATTGCTTATGCAATCATCAGTTCAGGTCTCACAGTATAAATATAGGTGTACCTGCCAATTTGTACATTTCTACTTGTCTTCACCTTATTATGAGTTTCATCCAGAACTCACTGAAATCATCAGCTTCATTTAACAAAATTTTCTCTGCATTTCAGTGCTTTGTGGTGAGGCTTCAGCTCTGCTGGTTGCTTGTTCTGGACAGTTTGTTGAACTCCAGAGGGACCCCATGGACTTCACAAAGTCTTCAGGCTTCTTACTGTGTGGACTGTTTTAACAGCAAAGATTTGGCCTTCACCATTAAATGTTACACTACACTGTGACAGTTTAGTCATTATGCTACTCATCATATGCTATTTTTGGTATGTTGGCAGATATGAACATTGATGAAATTCCAAATGACAGGAAGTCATTTCAGCTGAGCTCAGGATATTTGCTATTTTAATTGGAAAGTAGTACTGGCAATAAAACATTAAGCTAAATCAAAATATTAATTATTGTGCATTTTTTATTGTTTAATTAAGCAACAACTTTAAAGTTAGGTGTTAGTGTAACATTCTAGCATACAAAAATAACATAGCACAAAAATAAGGATTGAGTATCTGAGTGCCATTTTTGTATATGTGTGTGTATGTGTATACATATGCCAAGTGTACATAAACGAAGGCATGCTTTTTAACTATGAGAAAAAAGACATCAAGGAAGCAGTACAATGATTTTTTTTTTTTTTCATAAGGTGGTCATACTAGGTTTTATAAAATTCCTTACTAAAGATGGCTGAATGACTTGGCATTCTTTGTTGCAGTATGAGCCTATTACCACAAAAATAGAGCTAGAGATAGACAGAGATACCATTTTTTTCACCAGTAGGTGAAAACACTAAAAGTTGGGCCTCCAGGGGGAGGAGTCACCTCAAGTAGCTTTAAACATCTAAAACTGGTCATCAACATCTATGACAATTGCCTTGTGCTCACTGTACCGTCAGTAGAGGAAAATGAACTCTTCAGGAGCACAGTTTGTCTCATCTTCAGATCTAAGATCTCAGACAGTTCAGGTCAATTGCCTGTTTCTCTCCACTGACTATAAGGAAAACTATTATGATCAGCTCAGGTTGAAACGTTTAAATCTTACAAGCCTAAACTAAGGGAGAAATGTTCCATATTTTGAGTAGAACTAGAAGATTTGAAGATACTGATGATTTCTTTCAGTCAGTGTCAAATTACTAGTCATGACAGAGTATTTGATTAATCTTGATCTTGTAAGGTTTTTGAGCAAGTACTTGACTATAAGCGTGCGAACAGACCCAGTAACCTCACTTGTAACTTAAATGAAATGGAATAACTTAGCTAATCAAGGTTGGGATTAAGTACTAGTTACATGGGAACCAGGGAGCTTATCAACTTATCTGTCTGTCAAGTGTCGTAAATGGTATGGACTCTATACACTAAAAACTGATAGGCAATGTCTTCTAAACCTGTCTAAATTAGTTTAGTAGACTTCTGTCATTTCAGCTCTGAAAGATACTGAAAAGAGAAGTCCTGATGCGTTTGTAAGGTATTTATGGCTTCAAAGGAGGTAGAATACAGTAAATTTTCACAGCTAACCACTTGTCACAACGTTTGCCAATCTGTCAGTGCTTAATTAAACCAAGCATTTTTAATAGCTGTGATAACTGACTAAACATCAAACTATCCTAATCCAAACTCTGCGGTTCTTAAAGTCTGTTAATTGCTACTTTAAAACTTAATTGAACTGACTTTGCTAGAGTTAACATTTTATACAATTTAGCAAAAATATTTTTAATTGTGATATAAAATCTATTTTCTCTTTAAATAAGGAGTACTATTATTTTGTGACTTGTGACCTTAAAATCTATGGTGGAGACAAATTTAATAGAGAAATGTAATCAGCTTATCTCAAAGAAAATCCTTGCCACATTATTAATGCTAAGCATTGTTAACAAGACTTTCCTAATGTTAGAAACTGCTAATAGGAATTTAGAACACATATCAAAAAACATATAAGATGTCCAGGGATGTAATATTCTGTACCGCTATTATACAACTCCACCACTTTCAAAACACTCTCATTCACACATAGTGGTCAGTATAAATTCATGTCAACTTGATCTTCCTTCAACAACACCGAACTGTAAAGAAATGTCATTATACATATTGCAGTCATAAAAATCACATATAGTACTGTAAAAGGTCTCTTGTGGAGCACAAGAAATAAAAAAGCCTGAGTCTGTGGTGTGATGTGGCTGAGGAGAGAGAATCTATTGTTTCCAGTGGTGGTAAATCAGCTAGCGTTCCCTGAGGATTTTAGTCTACGCCCACAAATGTCCCCCTGCAAAAACAAGCTAATTTCCTTTCCATCCCACATGCTGCTCACCCTGATGTCAGAGTAGTGAGGATATTATTGACCAGGAAAATACTAAAAGTAAATGCTATTAAGAGCTTCTTTTCTTACAGTTAAATTGATTTTATAGTTAAAATAAACCTGAACTTCCTTTGGAAAACACACACAACTACTTCATGCTTAACAGTTCAGCTGCTTAGAGCTAGCCATCCTGTTCTCAGTTCAGTACTCCAGCAAGTGAAAGTATTGTCCTTTACAGAGATATGTTCCTCAAAATATATTTTCTCCATTACTTTTTTCTTTCTGGAGAAAAAGATTTTTAAATTTAATAACGTTTCATTTCACCTTTATCACAACAGTGTGGCTCAGCTTACTTTCTTTATTGAATTGCTGTGTTGGGAATGTATTTCTGAAAACTTTAATTAGGATGGGATAGAAATGACAATTTTCTTGTGAGTTTCAAATAAGTTTAAAAACTGGGATGCAAAAGACTGGTGGTAGCGAAAACTTCAAATATACCTCAGCATTCTAAAACCTACAAACATTTTTCTATTACCCTCTATTGTTAGAAATTTCAGGAAGGACACCATGGAATAAATTAATTAAATTGAGCATTTAGAAAGTCACAGAATCAGTCAGAACAGACACTGAGGTTCAAAATGCAGACTTTTTTTCTCATTATAATTGTTTCACAGCTGATTTTTAACTTTAGAACTATTGCTGCCATATTTTTAGTGCCTTTCATCTATTCTTTCATCTATTTCATCTAAACATATGAACCTGTGTATCTCTCAGGGATATCCGTGTACAGAGTATAATCACGGCTTTTCAACATTGACAAGAATAAACAGTTTTTACATATTTTTATCAAAGAAAAATTTTCCTTTCATGTAGATCTCTGAGGCTGAGGCAATTCTGATTTAAAAAAAAAAAAACATTTTTAGTATTGTGCAGCAAACACAGGCTACAACAGCCATTTTACAGAGATGTTTTCTTCTTTGTTGAGTCCATATGGGCCCCTTCTACTTAGTTACACAAAAACTTACAGGTTTACCTTTTTTTCAAGTATAAAATATAAATTAAAATCCTTTGACTACACTATTCGGCACATGCACAAAATATAGTCTGTAATATTTAATATTTTCTAATATATTTCCATGTGTTTTTAATAAGATTATTATTTCATATATTATATGGAAAATCTATGATGAAAAGTACTACACAAGAGTAAGTACAGTTCCTATCTTGCTGTTTGGAGAGTCAGTCAGAATTTCTCTCTGCATAAAATGGAAGCCAGACTGGATCCCATATAAGAGTCCTGAAAAGGAATGTAACCCTTTTTCACTCTTTGAAAAGGAAAATCCTAGCACTAGCATAACACTAAGTCTATTATCAGTGCTTCCATAAGTAACTGCATTCACATTATTATCTTATTTACCCTTTGAACTGTCTTTGCAACATTTAAACCATTTAATAGTCAATGTTCCTTCCCTTATATATTCTGTTGTATGGTAGCAATTAAACTGAAAATTGTAGCACCTGTGCACACTGTTTTATTTCACATCACAGTTTCCAGATGGCATGGAACAGGTGATACAGCAACACAGAAAGTCTTGTTTACAACAGGGAAACACTTCAGTATGTAGAGCACCATGTCTCATCACACTGCAGCTAGATCCCTGCAAAAAAAAAAAGGGATCCCTCCAACCGTATGAAGTTTACAACAGCAAAAAGCACCATAGCTGACTAACAGATAAATAGTATCCCTTTCCTTTAAAGAAATGTAGACGCAAAGAGAAAGTTCCTGCCTCTCTGCCTACCCTGTCAGTTAATCACAGTGAGTTAAAAGAAGTATCGCAAGATCATGGCCAAAAATTCCAAATCCTATTGTCATCTCTTCTCTTTTCGCTGGAAAGATACAGATATGCATCTCTTTTCTTATATACATCTATTAAAGACAATAAGTTAAGATATTTATCTTTCTTAGTGTTAGATTGTTCAGCACAGTCATTTTTCTTTTTATGCTTCAACCAAGGAAGTCCAGGCCTTATTTATTATGAAAACAATGGCAGTACTGTCATCAGGCATGTTAGTACTGTGTAATGGAATGTGGTGACCCTCAAACCAGCTAAGATCCAATCCAGTATGTCTCTAAAAATGACTAAAACTAGCTTCTACCCATCCATCTATCTATACATACATACATCATATATACAAAAGCACGCTATTTTATCTCTTCTTTTTCTTTCTTCCACAATTAGGAGACCTGGTGTATTTTCTGCTGGAATCTGAAGAATCCACCCCTTCCCAAAAGCTCTCGTTTTACCACTAGAGGGCCAGTAGATACTAGATTTCTTTAACTTGCCCATTATATAGCTAATGCTGGAAGAATCTGGAGCAAGTAAAGAGCAAATATTATTTCTGGCAGTTTGTCATTGCTTTGTTTTGCTTGTTTGCCACCGGATGCTGCTCAGAGAATCTAATTGTTTGAGTTCTTATGAAGCAAAGATTTGAAGTGCACAATACTCGTGAGGGGATCAGAACTGCTTAAGTAAATATATTAAGTATCTGGTTTATGCAGTTTATTATACACAAACCTTCTCCACACACATCAATATGCTAAACTTGATGCTTGCATGAATGACTGCACAAACACACATGCATTGGAACTCAGCTGCAATTTGCTTGAAGACTTAAGAGAGCTTGCATCATGTTTTCAGAGGCAATTACTAGATAGGATATATCAACAACCTTCCTTACCCAGAAATGGTAAGGACATTCCTGTGGTATAAAATTAATTGAAAATATTATTACTTTAGGTTATTTTTATATTTTTCTTTTTAGATTAAGGCTGCTTTGCAACAATTAGGATAGAATAAATTAAAACTTGTGCTCGAGGCCATTAAAAATTGATTCAATGCAGAAGAATGTCTGATGGAGCTTCATGAATCTACCTCAGCAATATCTGCTGGAACGATTTTCAAGTACTGGCTAAAGTGCATTCCTGTGTATTTCCACTTAAGCCATCTGCCAATCTTAATACTTATTCCTGAGGGAGGAAATCTTCCAGTGCTGTTTTTCATTTAATTTGCAAGGACATCCTGTTTAGGTACTTATCAAAAGAACAGAAGAATGGATGCCAAATACCACAAGCCTTGGTTTAGAAAACGTAATGGGTCAGACTAAAGTAACAAGCTATATTTAAAAGAAGCTGCAGCATTGTTCCTTTATATTTGTAAAATATATGTAGCTCCTTTCAGGCCAGATACATTTATGCATGTCTCAACAGTAACTGCACTCTGTTTCCTAAACATTAAAGGATTTTGCTAAAAGTTGCTAAACTCCACTAGTTTGATGACTAAGGATGAAATAAAAAAAAGCAACTAAGCAAGTGAGCTACACAGAGAAATCATGACTGACTTAGGGCACCAGTTACCTTAGTTGCCTAAACAGTCATTGACCACAGGGGTCAATGCAGGAGTGTTTACATACTCAGATGCCTAAAGTTCTGCTACTGTACTTGTTTAGAGATGCTGCCATTGTGTCTGAGCCAAGGATCTTGGTGCTTATCTCATGCTTCAGGCTGTTTGGATCAAACAAAAGAGGCTTCCCTGTGCCTAACTCTCCCGTATGTTGGAGGGAAAGGGCGAGGGAGGAGAGAGGAAGAGACCACACCTAGAGCACACTCACAGCAGCAAATAAAGCACAACCACATAGCTATACCATGGACTGCCATTTCAAAAAACTGACAGACAGAGGCTGCAGGTTTGCCCTGGACTGTTGGTGTTCATTTCTTCTTTCAAAAAGAGTGCCTAACTACCAGTCTGTGTGCAAAGCTGGGACTGCAGTGGGAAGACTCTCCTGTTAAATACTGCCTACTGTGCAAAACTAGATCAGTGAGAAACACAAAAAGAGCCTATGCATTGCCCAGTGGTTAATACAGTTGCATTCCCCTGGTAGGAGAAGGGGGTCTTAAATTCCATTTCCTGATTCAGAGACCTTATACTTTCTGCATTAAAGAGTCATTGGATAAAAGGCCCTAATCTTAATGGCAAGAACGAGAATGCAGGGAGAAAAGGGAGAAACAGACAAGCAGGGACCTGCCTCAGCATACTAATAAAAATTGCTGTATTCTTTGCACTAAGTCTCTGGGGAGGCTGAATTCCTACAGTTCCCACTGGCTTCCCAAAATAAAATTCACATCCTGGGGAAAAAATACAACCAACTTCTGTCCAAGTTTTTTGATCAGTATGATAAAGTGACTCTACCAGCTCTGTTCTCTTCCAGGACCTGTTTTACTGGTAAAGCTCTTATTCTGGGGGTAGAAGTCATCCCCCCTACAATGTAAACTGATCCATCTTAGCTACTCACCTGGGGGTCTTTTATAGGTAAAGAACAGGGTTTCGAGCAGCAATTCATCTTATCCAAGGTTAGCTACCTAAGCAAAGTTCAATAACTTGAACCATGAAGGGGTCTATTTCCTTCTGTTGAATAAAAAGGACTCAAAGTAGCTGCTCAGATGCAAAGATCTGCAATATGGATACCCAAAATCAAGTGAGCAATAATGCCTTCTATTTCAGTGGGTGGTTTGCTTGCATAAGAGTAGCATGCTCAGTCTCAGACCTTCACTTTAGCTGAACAGCAAAACAATCAATGAAGTTCTGACCAAAATATTGGTTTCTACTGATAATGTAAAACGAATCCTAAGAACACATCCTGAATTTTGTCTTCATAGCAAATAAAACTTGACTGAAGGCACAGATACAGTTTTGGAATCTTTTCTTGATAACAGGAAGAAAAGAGACTAAAGATGGCCTGATTTACTGTAATTAGTAAGCTGTGAATACCCACTACTTTGAAAAACAGATGACATAACAGTGTTAATGTGAATCCATGGCTAGGACCTGTCAAATGCACTGTTGGAAAAGGGGATGATAAAGTATATTCCCAGGAATCCACTAAAGATTGGCATCTGAAGTTATCTTTGCATGATTCTGTGATCCCTCTGTACAGAGAAGCAGGGTTGAAATGTTTTTTCAGTATTAGATTATCTAGCCCCACATCAGTCTTGGCCTACATGTGCTTTTCCAATGCCTTTCTGCTCCTATATATGCAGCTTGCATAAAGCTGGGCTTTACTCCCTGCTGGAAGTATTAACCCCATGTACTTCTCCTTCTTGTCTCCAGATCCAAAGTAAGAAAACATTAGGTTGCCAGCCAAGAGCCCATATGTGGCTAACGAGGCATTGGTTGGGCTTGCCTATTAATGAAGACCAGACTATGTTTCAAACTTGAAAAAAAAGCATTTTTAAAATACCAGTGGAACGTGTTTCTACAAGTCTATATAATACAGAGAAACTGTTACTAAAACAACTATGAAAAAAGAAAAAAAAAAAGAAAAACACAGTGAGGGGATTCACATGTTGGGGGGGAAGGAACCAAAAAACTAAACACTGTTAAAGTTGTGACTCAGATGAATGACTGCCAGGAAATTCAGAGTTAAGGATGACATTCCATTACAAGCTCATGCTGTTGTTCCTGTCTCCAAGTTCTCACAGCCATTGGAGAAACCCGTATAGTCTGAATTGTCTTGGGTTTGTCCACTGGAGTTCCTAATGCAACCATTTAAACGTGGCTTTCCTCTGTTTGAACATACTTCATTCATGAACTCCAGGCTTATAATGACCCATTTTGAAATGCTGCATTAGCTGTAGGAAGAGCCAGTTTGTTGCAATAACTGATCATGAGCCACAGGACAGTTACTTAGTTATATCTAGCAGCACGAAACTAACATGGTTTTTCTATTTTTTTCATGTTAATTTTTAAAAGAGGAGATTGACCACGGAAATATATTACTAAGAAATTCTATCTGATCTGGCACTGTTAACTCAGGAGAGACCTCTCCCAACAAAGCAGCGCTCATTTGCTCAAACGCCTAAGCTATCATGAAGATATTTTAAAAATTACTAATTGCAGTACAACAAGAGAGTCAGTTTGGCAGGGGTATCAGTTCACAGTCATGAAAGACTGACATATCCATCTAGTCTATCGCCTGATGCTTTGGAGGCAGAATAACTGGTTTAGCTATCCTTTGACAAGGAAACAAATCAGCCCGCTGTTAAAGCCAAACTTCATTTGGCTAAGCAGCTTATCAGAGTATTGCAGAAACTTGCTTGCAAGGGTAGATGCATAGGAAATGAAGGTCAGAAAGGATTAAATCCAAGACAACTCTAGTAAAAATCACTGCAATCATCTCGGGGCAACCAGGAAGGTAATATCTGTATACTACACTCTCACTTAGCTTAACATCAACTTCCTTTTTTTCCTTTTCCTTCTCTCTCGTTCTGTTAAGACTATTAAAATTCAAAGAATTAATTTATAATTGTGCAGGCGTTCCTATGCATCCTGACGTTTGTTCCTATCAATTGGCTCTTTATGCCTCTCAGTCGAGGCCGGATGTCTGCAGTTGCTGGCAGCTGTTGTTCGAGGCCCAGCGAACAGCTGATAGACTGGCAGTCTACATTGAAAGAGTGCAGCCCAGAGCCTGGGAAAGATCCTAATGCTGAATACTCTCAGCTCTGATGGGTAATTAGCTTAGTACATGCAAGATTAGAGAACTAGCACTGGAGATAGTGCATCTGACCTGCTTTTCAAAAGTCATTAGAAATTATAAATGGCAATTCTTTCACAAGAAATGTAAAGAAATTTGTGAACAGGACTTGTTGGTTTTCTTTACTGAAGAAACTCTGCTAGAAGCTGAGCTCCTCTGAGCATTTATTCGAACAAATGGTTATTATTTTATGTTTTCTTTCTACAATGAATTAGTATATTTTAAAAAATTGTTTAAAAATAAAGTTGTATGTACTTGTCTCTGGAATTTGTGGGTGCTACAAATTTTCAGGCATAACTGTCTGTCCCAGTAAACTATCTTTTTTGGGGGGGAATCACCTTTCAAATAGTAAACCCCTCATTTCTTCAGGATCTGATCTTAAAAAATAAAAGGTGAGGAAACAAAATGCTATTTGTAAAAATAGAATTTAGGCTCCTTTTTTTCACTCTTCTTTACTTTCCATGGAAATCTCGATATTCATCATATAGACAGGATCAGACCCAAAGCCAGATGAGATCAAATTAAGTCTTCCGTGTCCTAAGAGGATCTGCTGTAATATTCAAGAAGTGTCTGTATGCATGGGGGTGGGTGTGTGTGTGTATGTGTGTGTTAGAACATACCACATCCTTTTCCATATCCTGCATTTAGACTGAGCTTCTTTCAGGATCATGAAGTTCTCGGAAATTCTGATCTAAGCACAGCAATAAAACATTGTCTCATCCAGCCCTGACACTAGCTCCCTCTATGTTCTGGCAATATTTTCATGAGTTTCTGCAAAAATGAAGAAAATTATTATCTACTTCACAGATGTTTTTTGGGGAAAAAAAAAAAAGTTGATATTTGGAACACACTTAAAGGAAAAAAGTAAAACATTATCATAATTACAAGTCCAATGTCACAGTTCTTATTAAAACTTCAAAAGTTTTAATTTAGTATGGATTTTATAAGTCTTTCACAATATTAAAGTATTTGGCAGATTCAACTCTTAGGGTCAGTGCTCTACCTGTACTTGGACTTGAGAATTGCTACCTGTGGTGCATGTTACCCCCTACATCTTGCCCTGCAGAAACCACAAGTGATGTATCAGTAGGATTTGGGCTTTGAGAGAAAAGATACAAAGAAGTTGTTTAGCAGACCTAGGAATCTACAGAAAGCCTGCATAAGCATCCTTCTCTTCCGTTTTAGCTTACTGTAATTTCAATTTGGAGTGACATTTGCTGCTGGAGGAACTTCTTTAGAGAATAAGATAAAAATCTAGGAGAGGAAACCCAGGTTTAGAAGAAAAGGCTTTAGAAGCAGATGGCAGGAAAGAGAAAGGATATATGTAGTAATTAATTTTCACTATTTACTTCACCTGGGAATCTGCAACTTGCAAGGGAGAAACTATTGGCCTCATCTGTGGTTGGGAGTCAGCTACACACTTGGGGTAGAAGAATACGTAGGAAACTGTAAATTTTAAAGACAGAGGTCTAAAATATTACTTTCATAAACAGGTTTTGGGGATGGGAAGCACTCATATTTCTATTCATCTCTGTTCATTTCCAGCCAAAACCAGCTGAGAAGGAACAAATTTAACACAGCACAACTGAATAAGTGAACAAGTTAGTCAGTATCAGGTCTCTCCAAGATTAATTCTTGTGGCTGAGATTACTGCTTCCAGCAGAGAAAGGGGGGGGGGGGGGGGAGGGGGGGGGAGGAGGGGAACAGAAAGAGAAAAGCAGAGCACAATGTATTTTCCTAGTGACTATTATTCATTTTTATTAATTACTGAACATTATCAGTATACTGAACTCTGTTTAAAGCAAAGACACAGCCCCAAAGAGATTTATCCTCTCAGACAGAGTACCAAAAGCTGATGTGACTTCATGTTATGAATTTAAAGTCAGTCTAAAAAATACAGAGATTCACAGTTATAAAAAGCAACCAGGAAAAAAAAAAGTAACAAAAGAAATTAACTTGTTTTCTTCTATTCATTGCCTCAATACAGGAGAGGTACAAGACACAATGCTTGTCGTTTAACTTGCCCACAGTTTTACTAGCCTACTTAGGAAAGAATCTGACAGTAAAGACCGTGCTGTTCCTGCGAATACTCTACTTTTCACAACAGCCTCCATGGTCATGCCAGAAGTGTTGCAGTGATCTTGTGTCCCTCTCTGAAGATAAAGGAAGGAAGCAAAGAAGAGTTTGAGTGTTTTCTAAACCAGAAATCAGACACACAGTTCATTTAATGTAACTTTAGGTATCTGAAGCAGGAAGATTATATGTGAGTTAATCATGTTATCTCCAGTACAGGCTTGTGTGGACTAATTTATCTCATCCTAAACCAAGAATGTTATATATGATTACTTCCCATTTTACCTATTTCTCTCAATTGGATCCTAGTACAGGTGTAGACATATACGTTATAGATGTCTAAAGTTAAGTGAATTAAGTCATTCCCTGAACCCCACCCAACATCTCCCCTGTCACTCTTCCAGAAAGTTATTCCGTGACCTTCACTGCAAGTTTAGATCAGCAGTGACCAAGACACTCCATTACATGAGCTGTGCTAAATTACAAGAACTTTACAATTTACTCCACCCATCCTGTTTACATGCCTCAGTGTGGAAAGTAAAGAAAAATATCACCATGAAGCTAACACGGTGGGAAGAGGAAGAAATACTCGCTACTTATTATCACTCCTGAAAGGCATGTGCCCACATGGGTGCTTGGGTTGGTGAGGCACTGTTTCTAATTTTTCATTCAATTGCTCACGCCATCAATTCCCCAGGTAGGAGAATCAGTTTGTAAAACAACATGTTTCTGCTATATCATTCCAACTTAGGCAATTATTCCAAGAATCCCTCTCCTTATCAAGAGACAGAGCAGGCTGAGTGCTCATATGAAAGGTACAGAGGAAATGCTAAATATGCTTATGGTAGCTCCAGGGTTGATTTTTCCACTGGTCAACTCATACAGCCCTCCTGCATCTAAGGCAAAAGAGGGGTGTTGCAAGAGGTGCTTTTTAAATGACAAATGAGTTCCAGGGAAGACACACATACTATCTATATCTCACTCAGAAAAAATATGAAGTAGCAATGATTTATACTTTTAAGTTGTAAATTTCAGCACTTGCAAGTATTAGGTTTTTGTGTTCTTATATTCACAAAACAGACTGCTTTCCCCAATAACTGATTAATATTTGTCTCTCAATAGCATATGTTTAAAATACAAATGCTTCCGCCTTACCCTTTTAGATTTCCTTTTAAACTGAAGTAAGAAACAAAAAGTCCTCAAGTGAATGCCACAAAAGTACTGACCAGTATTAATATAAATCACACAACGTCAAGGACAATGCTGATTGATAGGAAGAAGAGCACTGATTCATCTCAGTGTATGTGTGTGCGTGTTCATGAAAGAAGGGAGGATGCTGAAGCATTTTAATATATTGTGTGGAGGATGGATAGTCATCTATATTGGCATTTCTGTTAAATTCCTGAAGAATTTTACTGTGAATTGTGTTAGTCGGAGTGAGATCTATGGACTGTTTTAGAAACACTTACACAGTAGGTACATCTCCTAAAGAGAAACCAAATATTAAAAATAAATAAATAAATTTGGAAGGGAATCCTCTATCATAAGTGGTACTCTTTCTTCAGTGTACCACAAAAGAGCAAGGGAGCACATTAAGGAAAACATGCTTAGTATTGGCTATATATATTTATGTAAATATGTTTTAATACTAAATTTCAAGCCCCTGACAAATTTCAAGTAAATTTTGTATGGATTATTTAATTTTTTGCAATTCCCTAGAACCTGTACAAGTTGTCTGAATTAATCAGGAATGAGGAGACTTAGATTCACCCAGAATGAAATAATCAAAATTGAAATAGCAGACTTCTGCTGAAGATAGAAGTCTACTGGATTCTGAAACATTCAGAAAATCCACTTACTGCCCTGAAGAAAATGAAGCACAATTTTGATTACACTTGAAAAATTCTTAAAGTAAATCCTCTCCAAAAAATAAATACTGAATCTATCTGATCCTTCTCTTAATTAATTTGACTTCTAAATATTGGAAGGATAAGTGACACAAAAAATGGAATTATATCAATTTTCATTTAAATTGAAAAGGGAGTTTAATGTGACCTAACTTTAATTTCCATAAACATCACAGGCCAATATTTTTTAGTTTACGTAATCCTATTTAAATTGGAAATATTCTTTAGACTTTCTTCAGAATATTCTTTCAAAAATTTTAAGCTGTAGGTCACCTAGAAAAAAAGGTGGTTGTTATTAGGAATTATAACTTTTAATGAGACAGTCTACAGTCACTTAATTTTATATTAGCAATATATTTTTCATGCAATACATATGTCGCTATCTCAGACTCAAACTATCAGTCAACAGACTATCTCAGTATTAGAATAAAAAGGAGGAAGAGAATAAAAAAAAAAAAAAGCAACAGGAGTTTGTTTAAAGATAGGATATTTGGATATCATAATGCAATTTAAATTTGCATTTCCGGTTCCAGACCCTTACTATTTTGATTCCAGGTCATACCTACCTTTTGAAGAGGTATATTCCATGATTTCCATTGAAAGGTATCCAAAAACTCAAGAGGATAGTTTACAAAGTTTCAGCAAGATCGACTGAAACCAAACCTTAACCATGACTCAACAGTAAACTCCACTTTGCCTACAGACCAAGCCTCTCCCAGATATAAAAACTAGCACAGTGGGCCACTAAGTTATATCAAATAGCCACAATCTATGATGATAAAGCAGGACTTCAACATTACTGCTAAAATTTCATTAGAATCAGCCTCAAGGAACTCTAAAAAGAATCAGGCCTCTGTCATAGGTGAAACAAGTCATTCCGGTTACAGTTAATTTTGGCCTGCACTAACCATTATAAGCCTCCCGCCTCAGTTATTTCATTCATTACAAGATTTTTACTATTTGAGCTGAAATTTTCTAAGATTAATTTTCCCTGCGGTTGATTATGCTAAGTAAATTTCAACAATAATGGTGCTCTTCAACTTTTTAACACTTTCCTTTATGACTTCACTATCTTTTTAAATGTATTTTTGTACAAATATTCTATATATACAAAACTACCAACTTAATGATGCTCAGTCACTAGCACTATGAGCTGTGCTTTTTAGTCATTTGAGCTAGAACAAAAAATCACGTTTTCATTGTCAGTTCTTAAACCAATGAGTTAATATAAACAATCAAATACAGATAAAACAGGGGATTAACCTAATATTTATATCACGCTCATCATTATAAAGTGTGGTTTGCATTACTCTGCAGTGCTTCTAGATACTGTAAATATTTTTTTCTTAAAAGCTGCATTTGTAGAAAAGGAATTCAATCAGTAATCTTATTTATCCATTCTAAATGTTAGCAGATTTCCTGCTTCTATTAATTCTTCCCAGAAGAATATGTATGTTACAAAGATGTAAGCACTGAAAAGAGTTCTCTATCTAGGACATTAGTGCACTGGGTCTCTCAACTTTAATTAATACAAAGCCACTAGTTCAAAGTAATTTGATTAGGAAGGCTGAAGTGTCTCTGGGTAGAAATTTAAATGTGAGGACTGGATCAAATAGAGCTCATTGGCAAAATTAGTTCTACTGGAATTTCAGGGTTTGACAATATGTAAACTTGGGGGGAAAAAAGCAAAGAGAAACATAGAGCATTTAGACTTTCTGATTTTATCTTGCTAGTATAAAAATACTTTCTTTTGGGATAGTTACAATATTTACATTCAATATTGTAATTGTATTTAATTTTGACTTTTATCTAATAATATTGTAATTTGAAATTTTATTGTATTGTATTTAACATTTTATGTAAAACTTTTCAATGTTATCCAAATATTTTTTTTTTTTATTTGAGGTGATATATTCTGAAATATTGAAGTTCAGTTCTTCCAAGAAGTGATTATACATAAAATCTGATTATACATGAAATTTTAAAGATGGACATTTTGAGCTTTTTAAAAAATCAAAGCATAAGTGATTTCAGAATATTGTTATTATTTCCAATAGCTAGAAATTCCAGTCTCCAGACAACACTGTGAAACAGCCTGGTCAGTTAAACTGTGTGTTACTGAGTGTTTGAACATCCACGGTAGGATTTCTGTTAAGAAAGAACTTAGTCCTGCCTCTTCTCCAGTTGCTCACTTGCAACGGCCCTGAAATACTTAGGACAGACAACTTATATGGAAAACACTCATCCACACATGACTTGCTTGTCCTGCTTAAGGTGTAGGTGTATGTGTGCTTGAGTATGCACTAAGGGTTACCACAGTCTTCCCCTGATATTTCCCAAAGGTTGAATCCAGTATACATACCCTTGTGTGTAACATAGTCTGTGGTACTCTCAACCTATTGGCATGATAGGAGTAGAAAGAGATCTTGTACTCAACTGCTGGAGGGTGTGGTCTTCAACTTGGACTTGAAATGGGCACATAAATGAGAAAGGTTTTTTTGATGATATTCAAGAGAGAAAAAAAACCCAAAAATGAAGGCCAGAACAGAGACACTATGTCTACACTAGTAAATGAAACAGCTCCTAAGCATTTCAGTCTTCACTAACATCAATTGTTAGAAGTGTTACTTCCATGACTTTAGTTCAGGCAAGCCTGAAGTGGGGGCCATTCCAACAGACAGTTTGTATGTAGGCCCTGTGTTTTGGAGAATTAAAGAATTTAGTAGGAGGAGGTGGGCTGTTCTACACTATTTAGAAAATAATTCTGAGCACGTTTAATTTAATAGTACAGGGAGTTTCTCAAAAGAAGACATTAGAATCAAAAATAGATGGCTCATGGAAGGTAACCCAGAAGATGGAGAGGGAAGAAGGTCTGAAAAGGAGTAGGAGAAGAACATGGGAAATAGAGATGGGAAAGTTAAAGCAGGACTACTAGAAAAGGGAGCCAAGTACTCCTTGTAGGGAGAAGAGAGCTAATCCTTTGGAATTCGTTGAGGAGACCTATGAGAGCATGGCCTTAGCTAGAAGTCATAAGGTCAGGCAAAATGAGGGGAGAAGGAAGAGGTAGAAACCAGGAAAGCGGGAAGAGGGATAATGATGTCTACAGTGATATCTGAAGAAAATTATATCTAAGTGAAATGGCACACAAGCTAGACAGAGAAAAGAAATTAAGAGAAATCAGTTGTGGCTGTAAGAACACGCATGGAAAATGTGAAGAATGCTTTAAGATTTTGTCTTGTACATATCTGCTAGAGTTCTCTTCCAAACATTCCTGATATGAAAAGGATGACTTTTTTGGTTTAGAAACCTAATTATACAAATATGTTCATGCACTTTTCCACTATGGTCAATACCATGAGTAAACTTTATTCTTTCGTAAAAATGACTGCACTGATAAATTGGGTTAATACTGTAAAACTTGACACAATAATGAAGCTGTATCGTTTCCTACTGAGGAACTTCATTCAAAGCCATGGACCGCACTGGAATCAGTATAGTTAAATGAAAATTAAATTTTCTTCTTTGCCTTCAAAGTATATATTATTGATACTAGGTTCATCATCTACTACTTCCCCACTGACATTTCATTTTGGTTAGGCAAAATTTGCACAAAGCTAGTGAAAATGTTTACTTTAAAATTAGATATTATTAAATATTTAGATATCTTTTCTGCAAAACAGAAAAAGAAAAAAAGGGCATATCACAACTCAGAGACTATCTTCAAAAATACTACTAAACCAGAAAATATACAGGAAAGTTGCAGACTTTTTGTCTTAGATAATTTACATAAACAGAGGCACCTAGTGCCCTTTTGGGTGTCCTACAACATTCTGCCTTATCTCCAGCTGCACGTGGGAAAGATGTAGGTCTCTTGTTTTTCTGCTGCCAGACCTATGCAGATACCTTGAATGTTCTAGTGAATCTCAAATGGGATAACTCATCTGTTTGGACAACTGAATACAGCCATTTGTCAGACGGAGTAGGTTGAGCTCTCCTGCCAAAGTGCAGATTTTTAGGTGTGAGCTAGTCACCTACACTTGTATTATAATCAGTGGGGATCTCAGCAACAGAGTCAGTAGGTTTACAGAGCTACTGAGCTCACTCTATAAACTACCCACATTCTGCGTAGCTCACCTGAATACCTCTCTAAGCTCCATGAGGCTTGGTTCAGCTGTCCACACCTGGGTGCATAGTGTTGATGTACTCTGGTTTCCTACTTTGCTTTCAGCTGCCAGTCAGGAAGTGTGTGGCTCTCCCATGGGTCTTGTGCTGTAGGTGCCAGCCTTATGCAGCTGTCTTCTGTACCTAGGGACATCTGTAATGCTACCGGGTATCTGTGCACAAGCAACTGAATCAAGCCCTGGATTTTCATACACAATAATGTCAGATTAGAGCTTTCTTTAATTAAGTGTGGACAACTAATTTTTAGATGCCTAAACTTAGGTGACTGTATAGCGATGATGACTTCAGGCATTGTTTTCAGAAGCTTAGATTGATCTGAAAATGGAAATTCTTTGGGTTGGAAGAATCCCCAAAACACTGATACAGTTAGTTCCTATAATTTCATTATGACCATTTCAAAATTGTATTACTTGTAATTTTAAGCCATATATATATATATATAAAAGATTTATAAGTATTCACAGATATGGCTAAGTTTTCTAACTTCCTCCTCTTTAAAACAAAATTGATTCTTAAGTATATCCATTTGGAATACAGGATTTTTTTTCCCAAGTGAAACCAAAATAAGATGGAGGCTAGGAATATTTATTTCTAATTAGATCATAAAATAGACCAATTTCAAAGAACTCTTTCGGGGCTGGGACATAGCTAACTAAAGTCTCTGGTATGAAAGCGGGGAGGAAATCCATTGCTTCGTTTCCCACTAGTTTGAAAACTGTCAGCTGGTTGATAGTCAGCCCTCTTCAACAAATAACTGACATGAAACAGCATTATGGCCTCTGAAAATGTTTTTACACTGTTCACAACTGTAAGCACAATCCCTCTCTCAACATGTAAGCCTTCATGCAGAACAAAGCTGCTGTGGCTGCTGCCTTTATACAATTCAAACTCTGATGTGCCAGACTTGGCATAAGCCTATCTCTTATTAACATCAAAGGCTCTCAAATAAAACACCATTAGTGTTGTTTGGGATTTTCATGAGCAGTGCATATAAATACACATCTCTTACACTGTCATAGTTGTATTATGCTTCAGCATTAATGATGGCTCTGGCACACAGAACCCTGATTCAGGGCTGGATTTTGAATCTCCCACATTCAACCCACAGATTTTGGAAAGTGGGTTGGTGCCCAGTGTTTGATTTAGAACCATGTCAAAAAGAAAAGAAACATCAGATTTGCAACTGAATTTTGCAGACTCTTCTAACATCTTCCATATGTGACTCCCTCTCTCTCTCACCCTCCACTGTTGTATTCCAGGCTGTATGTCTGACTGTGACATATCTCCTTTCTCAGATATAGACGTGCATCCATTCAGACATTCTGAGTGAAATCATTACTTAGATGGAAATCATTCTGAATGGACCTTTAGACTTTTAAGTGTAGACTGTTAAGGTGGTTTAGTGAAAAATTCAGATGTATTTACTTTCTTTGAACCCTTTTCTAAATCTATCAAAAGCTCTAATCTATCAAAAGTTTCTGATGTTAAGCTTATTTTTGCTGTTTGAATAAATGAAGCAACCAACTGTAGTTCAGAATTTCCTGGATTTTACTGTATCTTTCTAAAATATAATAACTATTTGATATAGTAGTATTAAAGCTTGCTATGAAGAGTACATGCCCTAAAGCTTGCAAATCAGCATATGAAAATGGTGGCATTTAGACACTTGGTTTTGAAAAAAGATGAACCAACAGATTCAGTGGGTTCTTTGGTTTTAATTTATTTGGTTTTAATTTCTATCTCTTGTTCCCAGTTTGCTTCTCTTTAGGAAGAGGTAGGACAAATGAGATGCCATAAACTCAGCAGGTTATCAGTTTACTATAATTCTTAGAAGTTTCCCATTCTGGCAATGATTTTATGCCAGTCAGTCTTTCCAGGTCTAACCATTTTTGTAGCTCTTGTCGCAGTGAAGGCAAATTGTTTAGAGCACATAGTTGTTACCAACAGAAATCACAGCTAATACCAGTGAAAATAAAATAAATGAGCATCCAGAGTAACAGAGAAACCAGAATAGCCATCAGGGAACTGCAAACAGACACAATGACCTGAAGAGTCCTTTCTCACCTTCAGCAGGGTGAGGCAGGTGGTTTGATTTTAATGATTAGGTTTTTTCTACTGCATGGTGAACTGCTTTTGGCTAAATTTTACTATGTTATACTGTATATGTGCCAGTAAGACTTCCAGGCACATTGCATTGTGGCAAATACATCAAATAAACTTGGATGTATCTGTGAGCTTTTATAATTCTAGGCAGTTTTTTTGCCATGACACTCTCATTAGATTTTAATCATCACTACATATTTATCATGAAACTATGAATTAGTTTTAAAAAAGACGATTTATCCAATATTTTAAGTACTTTTGCTTTTTTAGTGGTTGCTTATTTTCATTTAAAGTTAATCTAAAGAATAGTTTAAACAAACAACTATCCTGCAGATATAAATAGATACATACAGGAATAGTTTGTATATAAGAAGTCTGGTATACTGTTTGTCCTATTTACCTTGAATGCATTCTTGATTCCCCTCATTTCCACTAGACTTTAGAAGTGTTCACCATGGGGGATATCCTTACTACATTCCTTAAGAGAGACAGATGAAAAAAGTTGCATGTGAATGGCTGATTCTTAAATATATATTGTATTTTCATTGCCATGTATATACAAATGCAAGTATGCTGACAGTTTTTCAATTTTTTTGGTAAACCAAAAATTGCTGAGTTTTTGAGTAAAAAGTTTGTAAATACTCTTGTTGACCCAAAATCACTTCTTTCTTTGAAATATTTCTAAATATGCATGTTGCTTTTGGCATAATTCTATTTCATTTTTTCATTCTTGAGAGCAATGTGTAGTAAAGTAGAAAAGCACTATATATCACTATAATTTTATAGCACCTTAAAATTATTAACAAGCTAGTGATCCAGTTGAAGAAACTGATAGAGGTGTTCTAACAAACAAATATATTCAATTAAAACACTGAGTATCCTCATAATATCTTTAAAGACTTCCTCAACTTTTGGCTTAGACATTAAATAAACCTTTTTACAAAATTTCCTCATTGGTATTACAAGGTGTAATTGTACCCTGTTTCTTCCTAATACGCAGGTGTACCACAGGTTTTGAGTTCTTCAGCAATTTTTACCTGTAGAGCAATCAGCACTGACACGGAATGCTAAAATGATACAGGACAGCATAGATATTACCAAGATTCAGACACTGGCATTGTAATTTTTATTTTATTGTGACTCAAACTGATGCTTGTAATGTCAGAATTACCATAGTCATATTTGATGGTGATTATTTGTCATAGACTAATGAGATACTGAATGTTATTTCCTGCTGAAATAGAGAATATTTCTGAAATCAATAAAAGCTTTGACTTGTGTTATTCAAAATGGCATATACGTGTAATTGTAAACTAGGAATATTGCTGCTGCAGCTCAATTCCAAAACCAAATAAAAAATGTTGAATCAGCATAGAAAATTCTAAGAGACAAATATGGTAATACAGTGGCTTTGTAAAACATCAGAACTGGACAATGATAGCTCCATCAATGACTGTTATTAAACTGTATGTCTGTTCCAAGTACAGCTTGGATAAAAAACAGAAAACTGGCAAACAAAATATCTGCTTATTATCCTGCTAAACAGGAAGCACTAGTTATAAGTCATAAAAAGTAATGAGAAAAAAAGGGGAAAAGTTTTTAGTGATTAGGAAGATTTCAGAAAGTTCTATAAAGTTTAAACAAAAATCTTTATCTCTATGCCACTCTGCAATGAAGTTTTTGACTGTTAAAATATTCTTCTTTGAGCAACCTGAAATGAAGCTTTGCTCCATCTAAAAGCATCTAGCAACAACTGTAAAATATGCTTTTAAAGATCTTAAAAGTTGTTACAAGGCAAGGCAGGAGCTACTAAGGTCTCTCCTGCAGGAATAAGCAATATATAATTACACAGATCATCTCCTAATCAGCATATCAGTGCAGATGTTTGCCATCAAGTGGGATAAGGAGAGCATGACATAAACATCATACACCTTTACAAAGAGAAGGCTGCTCAATGCCACGATATACCACTTGTCTTAGCTGTGGGATAAATCCCTGTTTGGATACTGCAGTTAAGTTGCTTTAAAAAAATCCTTTGGGAAATACAAAGCTGCTTGTGATTTCTGCAGCCAAATTGAAACATAGTACACGTAGCTTTATGCCTATTGTTTGCCTTTCTAGCCAAACTAACGCAAGTAACAGCAGTTCTCTCTAGATGGTCCTGCAAAAATTCTGCTGTCTGGACAAATTTGTAAATATGCTCCATGTTTTTTGCATTATGGCAGGATGGTAAGGTCTTCAATATGAGTGGAATGACAGAATCTTTTAAGAACTTCTTGTGAAAATTTGTGCTTTGATTGAACACACACAATATAACGTCCAGCACATTACTGACCGTTTTGATTGTGGTACCAAGCACTTCAAATTGAACATCACCCAAAAGAAAGCAGAAATCCCACTCTAGCCCTATTACAATGAAAAGTATGTTGAGGCAATCGTATGCAGTGACAAAGTAGCTCTGAAATTTATGAATAAATTTTGCATGACAATGTTTCAGCCTATCATGACTAAAGATACATACCTTAGAGATACAAAAGCACAGTCAGCTTTTGAGAAATCAAAGCATCATTCCTACAAAGAGACATCTAACTGCATAAAAAAGTATACATACCATATATCTACAGACGTTTTGCAATTTATAGGAGTTTGCATCTCAGTCATGGTGCATAGTTGTCCTTCATGTATTCAGTGTCAAAGCAAAACTCCCAGAGATGCAACTATATTAGTTCTGAGCACTTTATGCTAAGTCACATAACAGGTGCCCAAAGTTCTTCGGTGCAGTCAGATAAAAAATAATACACAGGTGGAAGGTAGGACAGTTGAAATGTCAAAAGGGCATGTCTGAGGTAAGAGGCAAGTCTTTGGTTGTTGTTCCATAATGTGGGAGATTGCAGCTGAAGATCTTCTGGTATAGCAAAGAGAATGTACTAGTACTATCAAAATCCCAACAAATCTGAAAAAAACACATTGCATTTAAGGTATTGGAGAAAAATGGTGTTATAAATACAAGGGGCTGTACTCAAGAGACTGGAACAATTTCTCCCCATTAAATGGAATCTGGTATGATCAATCAACAGGACATTTCATTATTATTTTTTTAACAAGAACAGAAATGCCATCCTTACCAAATATGCTTTATTACTGGTTGGGAAAAAAAAAAATAAAACAACGACAACCAAACAACCAAACAGGACAAAAAAATTTTCTGCCTTTTAATTCATGGAGATTTCCAGAAGTATTATGGTAATATTGCTGTGGAACTTGGAAAGATCAATTAAAAAGTCTTTTTCAAAGTATCTGACAACATTTTCATAGTGTTCCTTTCAGGAGGTTTTTACCTGACAATTTCCCTACATATTTCCCTGAATTTGTTATGAATTTTGCTACATTTCTACTAGGTAATACCTTCTTCAAATACTCAATGTGTACAAAAATTGACATTTCATTCACTGTACGAGTCTAGTACTATAGAAAACTATTTTCTTGGAAAGACCTATTATAAGAACATATAAAATTGTTAGTGAATTGGTGGAAAAACAGAGTATTGAGAAAAATAAGGAAGTACTATTATTTTAAACAGATTAAAATATTTCCTTGTGATGGAGAAGAATTAATCTTTTAGACAGAATCTGGGGCTAGACTGAATCATTTTTTTTTAGTTTGTTTTTTTTTAATCTTACATTCATATTGCTCATAAGCATTAAATGCAAAACACAACTTTAGCACTAGTTTAAGCACTCTTTGAAAGTATAGAAACACTGCAAAAACAATTAAAAAACCATTCAAACCCAAAAGAAAATATTTCCCTTCAGTAAGTCGGTACAAAAGCATTGCTTGCGCAAAAGAAACATTGAAACTTAGGTGGTGGAATATGGATGTTTTAAGAGAACAAAGTGCTGTCTTATTGAATTCATGCTGGAGTCAGGCAAAGAATGACAAAGAAATATTTAGACAGATTATGCCATGAGCTGTTCATTTCCTGTTACCAAGGAAGAGGCAGTAGCCAAAATATTCCAGCCTTCCGGCCGTTATTGTACATCTGCTGTTATATTGTTGTTTAGCACACTAAGTTCTCATTGACCAGAGGCTGAGTTAACATAGTTGTTCCCCCAAAAGACATAGTCAATAACAGATGTTTTAAAATGCACATTATGTTATTTTGAGATTATTTTTTTAAATAACTTGGGAGCAATCAAGTGTAGGCTATAGATACGTAGCCATAAGGTAACGTACATTTCTTCTGAGAATAGACAAGGTTGACTCCAATGAGAAAAATAATTTGCTTAACCTCTACATTTTATATTAGAGATATATTTCTCTAATTTGTAATACACTTCAGCTTTCATAAAAAAATATATCTGTACCAGAACACAGAACTAAATTGTCTGTATCTATTGTGAGATCTTGCCCAACACACTACAGAATTCAGACAATGCTAAATAGGTTTTGCAGTCATTGCATAAAAAACAGATATGACACAATATAGATATACTAAACAGAAGGTGCTTAGTTATCAGATTACTGTTTGAAAGAATGTTTTTTACATTACCTTTTTAAATATACAAAAAGTCAGGATGCATAAGAAATACACACAAAACTACAGTCCCCTTCATCCTGAAATCTTTTCAATACCTGTACCTTTGCAGTTCATTTTCTTTCTCTTTATTTCTGTTGTAATAATATCGTTTATTTCATTTCTTGAAGACTTCAGTGAGATGTGTTGTAGTTGAGGAGATGTATTGTTTTCAATGGGAAAAAAATTACAGATGTTTTTGTAATGAAAGAATGGACTGTGTTCTCTTTGATGACACAAAGTAATCCTTGAAATGGGTAAACAAATATCATTTTTATAGGTACCTTCTCCCCTGTTGCCTTCAAATTTCCTGAAAATAAGTATTTAAACTAATCCTGCAAAGCGGGGGGGGGGGGGGGGGGGGGGGGGGGGGGGGGAGAAAAAAGAAAAAAAAAAAACAAAATCATTCCTCTAATTAAATAGAGCTATCTGTTTCAAAGGTGAAATAAGAATATGATCGTTTGAATATTTGGCTTACATTTCAATGAAGTCTGAACTTCTTTCCCAAAAAAAGCTTGCAGATCTTGTAAAGAATAGGAAGCAAATTAGACAAAGGTATGCATGAGATTTTTTTTTTTTTCTGCAAAGAAAGAAGGACAGAATGGTAAAGCAAACAAAGGCTATAAATCAGATGATAAAAAATGCACGTTATGAAAGAACTGTTTCCTGTTTGGGAAGAAGGAATAACTAAAATAACATGCACTCAGCTTTCACTACCTGTAGCAGGAATGACTTCAAAGAAATAGCTAAGCAGCCAAAGGTTAAAAGGAAGCACCCGATCACATCTGTCAGAATCTGTTTTAACTTTTTGGATGGAGATATGCCACATTTACACTTCTCTTTTAATTCCAGAAGGAAAGGAAACAGTTAGAAGGTTCTTCATTATCTGTTTGTGGACACTGGCATAAACTAATAATCTTTCTTTCATCTCTGTGATGCTAATAACTTTTGTCCCAGCTTTGCAGACAGAAGCAGAGGCTACGTGAATTGTGAGGGCTAGAATTGAAAAGAACGCTTTAAAAAACCCAAAAAAACAACAAACAAAAAAAAAACCCAAACACTTTATCTTTGCCATTAACATTTTCTCTTCCAAGGCAAATAACAGACTTATTTGGACTGCTGTTTAAAATCTGTGTACAGATATATACAAGAATGCCAAAGCCCCCGTTACATAGCAAGCAAAGGAAACATTTCTTAGCTTTTTTTTACATTTCTCTCAGATGCCTGGAATAACCAGCCATTTCTTGCATGTCTATTTTCATGCCTGTTAGCATTTTTCATTTCATTACTGTTGTCTCTACTGCAATCACTTGTTTTACATCCTGCCCAGCTGCACAGATCTTTCAAATTAACAACCTGTTTTGGGGAAATTCAGACATCACTATTCCCAGGTAATCAAAGCACATACCTTTTATCTAATTTATGTAATCTTCTCAAGTTCATTGCCTTAAAAACTGAACATTTTCCCTTTAAAGTTAGAAAAGTGTTTGCTGTTGCTCTGTGCATACGTTTATGTGTGTTCGTGTGCGTATATTTAATTCTAAACAGAGAGATCATCTATTGAAAAAAAAGTATTGTCTCAGCTTTTTAAATGGACTTTTACTGTTAATAAACACTTTGAAATATATAACTAGCCACTGTTAAAACTGTGTACTAGAAATATTAAGAGCCATAGCTTGTCTTCACAGCTGATGATCTGAGCCAAGTGAAACTATTTTATTATACTTATCTGTAATTTCTTTCCTCAGAAAGGACCAGGCACTGCTCTCCAGAAATTACGAACTCTCAAAGACTAAGAGGAGACAGGGAATATACACGTTTCAAATTTTCCTAAAAGCCCAATCCTAAATCTGATCCAATCTAGCTTAAAAGGCAGTTTTTAAATGTTTTGAAATATCTGCAGCCTCTATTGGTTCTATAATTTTTAATGGACTGTATCTGATTTTACCAGGTTGAGGCAAATCTAGTTCTGCCTGTAATAGATACTGCACAATGAAAAGTCCCCGGAATCTCCCAACTCTTTCAGTGTTCTTTATTGCAACATGCATGCATCAAAATGCCCCTCTTCCAAAGGCAGCCTGCAGAAACCAGGAAAGTTTGTTAGAAACTTAATCAATAGAAATAAAATTTCAAGGAGGAAAAATGTGGAAATACCCCTCTATGTATGTAAGGAGTGCATTCTTTTAATGAATCTTCAGAAAATGCTGTATTTCCCAGGCATGCTGAATGTGCTCTCAGGCATGCCCCGATCGAATGAGCAGGAAGACCACTGCTTGCCAGGGAGTCTCTGGCTTTCTGAGCATGCACAGAGCAGTTCTGTTGTGCACGTGGAGTACGCCTGCAGCAAGTGGCCTCACGACTTGGAAAGTGCCTGAAGAAATGTCCTGGTTTCGGCTGGGACAGAGTTAACTTTCTTTTTAGTAGCTGGTACAGTGCTGTGTTTTGGATTTAGTGTGAGAATGATGTTGATAACACTCTGATGTTTTAGTTGTTGCTAAGGAGCGCTTATCTTCAGCCAAGGACTTTTCAGTTTCCCATGCTCTGCCAGCAAGCAGGTGTGCAAGAAGCTGGGAGGGAGCATAGCCGGGCAGCTGACCTGAACTAGCCAAAGGGGTATTCCATACCATGGAACGTCATGCCCAGTATATAAACGGGGGAGTTGGCTGGGCGGCACGGATCGCGGCTCAGGAACTAACTGGGCATCGGTCAGCGGGTGGTGAGCAATTGCATTGTGCATCACTGGTTTGTTTTTTTTTTTCTTTTTCTCCTCCCCCCCCCCGCCTTTTTTTGTTATATTCCTTTTCATTACTATTATTATTATTATATTTCATTATTATTATTGTTAGTATTATATTTTACTTTAGTTATTAAACTGTTCTTATCTCAACCCACGAGTTTTACTTTTTTTCCCTCTTTCCTCCTCCTCACCCCACTGGGACGGGGAAGGGGGAAGCGGCTGTGTGGTGCTTAGTTGCTGACTGGGGTTAAACCACGACAAGAAGACACAGGTGAAGATGAGGCTGGTCTTGCTGCCAGAATTGTTTTATATGGCTCCGAGTTTTCCTGACATCTCCCCAGCATGGCGTGTGAAACATCTGAAGCAGGCCAGAGGCTACACGAACCTCTTTTATAGGCCAGCTATGCCTTACGTGTCACTTGTTGAGGCTACATGTTCTGAAGTATAGTGTATTCTGGTGATGTCTGCTAAATATCCTAACTATTCCAAAAAAACCTCCCAAACCTTCTCTTTTTTTGTCTCATACATTTTAAAGAGTAAGGTTATAGAGAAGGAATGTGTCTTTTACATGAGTATGAGCTCCAAAACTAGCAAAAGCTAACCTTTTAGTTTGTGCAAACTATAGTTTTTTGCACCTCAAATTCCTCTTTTAAGAGTAATATCATCCAAGGCTCCCTTCACAGTCGATGAAAAGAGAGAGGAAGCCTCCAGAGGGATTCAGACTGTATGAAGACTGAATTCTTCCTTCTGCTTCCTTCTTAGTAGCTGAAGACTTAGGACAACTACAAAATAACCTTCAAAAGTAAGAGAAAGGTCTCAAAAACAGGAAAATTCTGACTCTCCTCTTGTTCCCAACTTTATGAAATAACCTGTTGCAGAGGCAAGCTCAATCATACTAAAAGGATTTTGAAAATTCTGATACTTTAGCAGTGATCACCACAGACAAATGGAAACATAGCTGAATCCACAAAATACCCTGAGACTAAAGTATTTTTAAAAGCTCATATTTTACTGACTAGTAATACCACTTAATGATTAATTAACAGTTTATGTACTGATTATAAAAAATAAAAACACTTTGAATTCAAGCTTTTAACATCTAAATAAAAGATGAGAAGTGAATCATAATTTTCTGCACTGAGTTCTTTATTACTATATTTCTAAACTATGTTACTTTTTTCAGCAACACAATACCCTGCCAGCAGCAGTCTGGAAATAAGTAAGATGTAGTCACTTACAGATGTGCCCCCAATGTGCCCATACACCTTCTTTTCAGTGTTGTCCGTTGCAGATTCATGCAACAGTCAGGGGACAGAGTAGCCTTTTGGATCATTTAGATTATTTTGTATTAGATTTGTATTAGATTTTGGAGTATTATTTAGATTATTTTTAGTCTTCTGTGCTGAGTCAAGTAGGCACGATTACAAAAAATGCTAATTACAAAAAGGCATATTTCCATTAAAAATAATTACAACAGAAACTAAAAATGTATATGACTATGAGCCATCATATCTCATAGAGATAGTATTTATGGTTTGTTTGAATGGTGAAGAAAGCAGCAATAAACTGCAAGAATAGTATTTAAAGCCACAAAAACAACACATCAACCCACCACACAGCATTCCTGTGCAAAGCAAATTGGTCTTTTCTCATTTTTGTTTACAACCAGCTCTTCATAGACTAAACTCCAGTAAGTTGTGGAGTTTCTGATGTCCTCTCTCTATATACAAACAGTGCATTCACTATAAACACAATGAGGGAGGTAGGAAATAGAACCCCACAATAAGACCCTGAAAAACTGACCCCTCACATGAAGAGCTGGTTGATAAAGAAAACCGGTGGGGGTGACAAAAGGTAAGAGAAGCTTAAAGCACTAATGATTTAAGCAAGAAAATATCAGCTTACTCTCTCTGATTTCTGCAATACTGAAGCTTACAAAGATTTAGTTTTCAACCAGAAACAGAAGCTCATTTAGAAGTGAGTTCTGTAAGAAACATTTTCTGTTTGCATATGTAATTGATAAGTGCCCTACAGTACTAAACAGAATCACTTTGGTTTTAACTTAGGTTTCAGTGTTTACAAAGCTTCCAGACTGTTTCCTATGAACTACAAAAGCTGTTTTATATTCCATAACTTTCTACTACACGAGTTTTACAAGACTTGAGTACACAGTAACATGACTTTAAATCTTTCCAAAATGTATTAATATGCAAAGACATTAGTAATATGATTTAAACTTAATTTTCCAATATGCAGGCAAATAAAAAAAGAAACTCTTGAATACAGATCACCAAATATCTACTGCCTCTTAGGAGGATATATCTGTCAGATATGCATATACTTTGGCATGTTGTACTTTCAGGTTTAGGAGTTAGGTGGCCATTTGAGTCCGTGTTCCAATTATAAGAGTTAAATAAATACAGTGTTACCAATACCTTGCTGAGTAATCAAAATTTCACCAGTGTTATGCTACTCACAAATAAGTAACAGTCACTCTGACAACAGGAGTCTTTAATTCAAAAGAACATCTGCTTTTTTAGATTAAAAATGAGGCAGAAATAATAAAGGACCTTTACAGAGAAAGCAAGATTTCTAACATACTGTAATTTGGTGGATTACTTATTTGTGACAGTAAAAGACGATCTTCATCAGGAAATCTACTAGGTAAATAAAGTAGTCGTTGCTGATGTAACCCATCCCCTAAAAGCTTTGTCTGCTTTGCGTGCTGCTGAAAGAAACCCCTAAGAAGTCACCGTATGATCTCTATTGCTGTTAAGGAAGCTGTAATTTTACAGAAACATCCCCTGGTCCCATCTAGAGAGAGTAAGAAAGTTCCAGAAAGTATCCACACAGATACTGGAATGTACTTTTCTTAAAGATGGTAGAAATTAATGCATGGCAAACCTAGTTGTCCTTCTATATTATGATAAAACAGTGGTTCAGTGGAATGAGTAGGATTTCATACACTGGGAAAGAATCTAAGTGAGAAACCTGGTCCTTTAGCCACAGAAAACTTCCAGGATGGCTGGAAAACAGAAGAATATACCTGGGCAAATTCAGGAAAGCTTTCTAGAGATTTTCTGAAGTATAAAATACTCATTATTTTGCATATAAAACCTAATTCTGCCATCAAAACTTACAGCCAGTACTAGCTAGTTCCTTTGAAATCCACAGCTATACCTATGTTCCTAAAAGAAAATGCCCAATGTCTGCCCTCCAGCCCTGATGCCAGATGGGTCAGCATGGCATGCATCCACACAGTTTCTCTCACATCCCAGGACAGAGTGGCTGTGCTCAGCTGTCAAACAGGACCAATGCCACGCATATACCATCCCCTCTCTGTGCTCATGAATTTCCTGGGATGCTACAACATATTAACGCTGAACGTTATCAACTATCATGGCTCAAGCACATATCCTTTTTTTTAGTTCATTTATTGAGATACATACTCCAAAAAGACTAAGAAACACTGCCTGCTTTTTCAGAAAAAAAAAAAAAGTATAACTGATGATAAATTTTCTGTTTTCTTCAAATTACTGTGTATTTCTTTAATGAAATAATATTTCATCTGAAAATTCCCCTAAGCGTGCCAAAAAGTGCAAAGTAGTCCTGAGATAAAATGCGTTATCCTCATGGACTTCCTAGTTTCATTTTGGTTTAGCTATTAGATGGAAAGATAAAAACATAAGGAGGCATTCTGTATTATTAAAAAAAAAAAAAAAAGGAAAGAAAATAAATCAAATCCAAAAGCCCTAGAGGAGGTTTTCATCCTGTCAGAGTACCAAAGCACTGACTGCAAAGAACTTTTTGTACTGTAAGTACACTGAACATTTTCCATTTTGCACACAATTATGCACATGTGTCATCATGGCTGCTCTGTTTTTTCACACAACACACACTACGATACCACACATCAGAGATGATTTCTGACTTGTGATAAAGTCAATACCAGTAAGTTAGGCTACCAGCTGCAACCTTCAGTAATGTTTCTGAGGATTTCATTGCAGTACTAAAAGATGATTTGGAATTTCAGGTTACAGCAGTATGGTATAGGACAGTACCTGTAAGTTGAAATGTTTAACTGAAGTCCCTCCAGCTCCCCATAATATGATTTCCATATTTCAAGCTGCTAATACACAAATATCCTGAATAGAGTATTGAACCATTCCTATTTGTGCCTATGTTGGTAATATACCTAAGTTACCAGCTGAGAAAATGAAATCAGTGGTCAGTATTTTCCTATGCTCATAGGCAGGTCAAAGTTCAGGGCAAAAAAAAAAATAGTTTTTTTACTGTTTCCCCATGGAAGCAAGGCCTATGGGGCCACACTGCCTGTATCATCACCCGTCTTCCCTTAAAGAGTGGTGAGTTTTGAGTCAGATGGGGCTGAAGAACAGTGACCTTACAGGTTTCCTGAAGATAGACTTGTTCTGAAGGGAAGAGATTTAATCAGTGACCTCAGAGAGAGGAAAGCTGAAGAATGATCTACTATTAGATGGAAGAGAATCCAGAAATAATATAAATAATCCAATTACATAAATTGCTGTAATGCTACTTTGCACCTTCTTTAAGAGAACACAGATATAAGAAAATCTACAAAAAATCTGGTTTCACTTCATTGATTGTTTTTCATTTATTCACCAAAAGTGATTCCCTAGATATGATCCAGAAGTGTGGACATGGTACTGATTGATTAAAAGGGACATTTTGCAAAAAGAAAAAAAAAAATCAAAAGCTTTTAATCTGCATAAGTAGCCTAGTCCAATCTGATGTTGGTTTTCTTATTTGCCTGGCCAGAAGCAAGTACATCTGAAATTTTCAATGCATAGGAACAAAGCAGACATTTCATATTTTTCAGGGAGACATTTAGACCTTGATTTGGCAAGGGAAGTAAACTACCTGATCGCGATCTCTGTGTTATTTACATTATGAGATGTTAATCTAATCTTTTCTCCTTCTTGGAAGAAGGAACATTTTTTCCTAGCTTTGTCTGGAACACACAAAAGTTCATCTATATTTATACACCCAAAAAGCAAACTAGGCAACTGATCATCAGATCATTGCCTGGGACTGGCTTCACTAAAAGGTCCACTCATTTCCTTGAACTTCAGTATTGATTTTCTTTTTTTCAAGAATAATCAACTGGCTTCCAGTGAAGTACATTGAAGCAACTAGTTTTATTTTAAGAAGACAAAATTAGGAATTGCAGATTTTCGTTCTTTGGGTTTTTGTAAACCACTTCGAATTAATAGGAAAATAAAGCTGAGTAACCATGTTTAGGAAGGGAAGCCATGGAAATCGTGTGCTTTCGTCTTTTAAAGTAAGGATAGGTTAACCTGTGGCATGCAGGGTAATCCATCCATTTGTTGGATTCATCACAACAAATTCCACTGGTTATAATAGAGAAAACTGGATTACTCTGGAAACTCTGGCTACTGTTTCTTTCAGAGCATTATCAAAGATTATGTTTGATTTTTACCAGCTATTCCTTCAGTTCTTCTGGAGCCTCCTCCATGGTTATATCCGCTTCACAAAATCTGTCTTGAAAGTCTTATCCATACAATCTACCCACTAAATTTCTGCTGGGGTTTCTCTTGGTACTGGATATCTTCTTATTCCTTTGCTCCCATTGTCACTATGGTCGTCTTGTCCTACCTTTGCTCTCTTATTACACAGGTAAGAAATAGATAAAAGAAGGTTGCACCTACAGATTAAATCACATACAGAAATGTCCAGAAATGATATACACTGCTTTACTACTAAAAATATTTACCTGTGTAGCATAAAAGCATCCAATTAATTCCTGCATTAGCATCTGCAGAAAGTCAGTGGAACATTTGCACTGTTCTTTGATATCTGAACCAAATGACAGTAAAGGAAAAATAAATAATAAAAAATATGGGATAAGAATTAGGAGGCAGAATATGATGGTCCATTTTCAACATAGAAAAACATTAATAGACAAACTCCAAAGTTTCTCCACAAAATTACTGGAGACAAATATTTTTATTCAGTACTGACTACTGAGAGTTTCTTTACATAGCATTTTAGTTAGAATCAGGAATGCATTTTCAAAACAAATCTCCTGACCATCAGAACAATGCCAGGATATTACCTGTTTTGATTCATATCAGAAAGTAGGCTTGGAGCACGTAAATTATTTTCCTTTTGGATGAAATTACTGGAAGACGTGATTCAGAGGTTCACCTAATGTACTCTGTCTACTAGCAGGATTCAGTCCACAGGGTTAAATTAGAACTAGTCTGAAGTAAGCAGCCTGCCCTCCAAATTGCTGTGGCATGGACAATGAGGCCTCGATGCCAACCATTTTACTCTACCTCTATTGGTCCTTATTACTTAATGATTTAGACATAGCTTGATTGGACAATAATATAAAAACAATAGCAGATGGCAGAGTTGTTTTGAAAGAAAAACTTAGGTATATGAGAAATATAAAATATAAAATATAAAGTTTATGTTGTAAAAAAAAAAAAATAGATTTTTTGAACATTTTTGGATGCTTCGAGGAATAAGCCAGCCAGTAACTGATATATCAGTAACTGATGTATCCTATGAAACTCATAACTGATGTATTATTTTTTCAGATTAGTATTTTTCCATCTTTCCTAAGCCTATTATTCTTAAAAAAGGGTTACTGAAGTGCACTTAAGTGATTCTTAGTCTGCCTACCACATAGGATGAAATTTGCTAGCTATAACTTTTTACCTCATAAAAGTATTTTGGTTCAACTTCATGTAAATTTTATCATCAAGAGTTGTTAGATAAATTCTAACAAAAGTTGGAGCATCCCCTAAAAGGAAGCCTATTGAATTTAATTTTGAAGTACAATAAGAAGAAATGGTTCCACTGGATTTTTGCAATCCATCATGACATTTATGGAGAGATTTCTAGATATTATGTGCCATTTGTTACACTGATTGTTACAAGATGGCCTCTAGAATAAGTGATCATTGAATTCCTATTTCTTTGCTACTTTGGGCTTTTTCTGCTATTATTATTATTACATGAAACCACAAACTCAATAGCTGAAGACATAAATGACTCAAAATTGATAAAAAGCACATCAACAAATTTCAAGCAAACATCAACAAATAAATCATCATTTTTTTCGGTTTATGTTACTTAATTCAGTCTCTAAGGCTTTTAAATCTAAGTAACCAAACAGGATTTCAAAAAGCAAGAAAGACTGTTTTCTCTGTCACAACACATGAAAAAATCAAGCTGAAAGAGTATGTGTCTTATAGTTCTAAACCTTAAGGAGGATGGTTACCAGAGATAATGTGTTCTTTGCTAACTGCATTTATGTCTATGTATGTATCTATATGTAATTTATGTGATGTTTCAATAAGCTTTAAATGTGAATCAAATTTTAACAAATTTACTTCCTTGTGTGTTCAGCACGTTTAAAGTTTTTTCCAATGTCAAGTGATGTTTAACTAATAAGCTACCGTAAAAGGTGTGGTTTAGGCATTTTTATCTCAAACATCAAAATGTCAAAATACAAATGATGGGAAAAATCTTCATACATGACAGGCAAACAAGACATTCATTAGCTATTAGCTTTTAATAAAACAGAATAATACCAGTCAAGTCTGGATGAATACATAATGGACTACATTATGGAATAAATTATTATGGCTAACAAAAGTCTTGGATATCAGAATAGTACATTTAGCAGAATAACATATTTATAAGCAATTATCATTTGTTGAGAATAAGATCTAAAACAACTATTTACATCCAATTTGCTACATACTTGAGCTGATTCATTCTGCAACTGATTCACTTTATGTACTCTGTATTTGACTAAGAAACAAATGTGCCTGTCTTCAAGAGTTTATAATCATCCTTTGGTGCAATCTCAGAGCACAGGAGAAGGACTCCTTTGAAATCAATGAAGTTAAAATTTGTGAAAACACACAGAGTAGGAAAAGAATCAGGGCCCAAGTTAAGGGAAACATTGAGATACACATTTGGAAAAGTTATAGGTGGTTCTTTTTGGAGACTATCAGCATCCACAAAAATCTCCATGCATTTTCTTTGTATGATTTCAGTAGTGCTTCTGTACATTTCTCTTTTTAATGGGACATACATTTCTCTTTTTAATGGAACGTAAGTATTATCTTAACATGTTTAAATGATAGATTCTTACCTTAATAGAACTTAACCACTTATCCCTAATCTTATGTACTCTTGAGGTATGTATTTATACACAGATGACAATAACTGAGCCTTTTAAAATAAAAAGTATATCAGCTAATACTATCTGCAGTTGTGAAAATGATGAATTTTAATTAGATTTTCTATTCTAGACATGACTGAGACCATTTCAGTTTGTTACACCCTGAGCATTTCCATTGATCAATCTTCATTTTAATTATAATTGATGTTGCAGGAAAGTAGTGTGCTTTTGTTTCACTGTTTCTTGAGTCCTGTAATAATTATGGAGAAAAGCAATATGGGATATAGAGCACGTGTGCTATTCTTACAAATGAAACTGTAATGTTTAAATTTAGACATGAAGTTGCATTGTCTTTAAGACTGTGCATAATCACTGAAAAAGCTGTGAAATGAGACTGCCTTTCTCATGAAGAGCAAAATTTCTGTTCTCTAAGTCACCTCTGTCAATAATTTGATAACATCAGCCTATTTTTATCCATACTTCTAAGTATTTTGAAATAATCTTATTATTCTTTTTCTAAGACCTTTTGTTCCCTATTGCTAAATATTATCATTGAGGAAAACTAGATATCTGCTTAGGGCCAAATCCAGACAATGTAACTGTGGTTTGTTGGACAATGGAAGCCCAAAAAAATTGCAGATTCTGGCTTTGAGCCATGCTACATTGATAGCTAATCAAGCCAACCACAAAAGTTCCCAGAATGTATGAAAAGTGAGCTTTAGAGCTGATCAAGTCCTGGTAACAACCTACTCATCCCCTACATTGCACGAGATTTTATTTAACACACGGTTAAGTGATGGAACTCATTGCCACAAGTTGCTGCAGAAGCCAGAAGCTCCATAAACTAATTACAGAAATTCCTTGAGTATGGCTTCACTGGGAGATACCAAGAACATCTCCAGGCTCCAGCTCAGCAAGTTGCTGGCCTGCAGATTTCTGGAGGCTGAGAAGATACACTGCAAAGGTTGTGTTATTTTATCTTTTCTCTCTTTAAAGCCTGCTGGGTACAGAATGCCTCGGAATAAAAAATATGACCTGACACACTACGGCTTTTCTTACATTCTTAAAATAACTTACTCTTGAAAATTATTACATTATAATTCTCTACACATTTAAGTGCTAGATTTACTGTCTCTTCTCAGTTTAATTGAATTAAAAAAAAAAAAAAAAAAACGCCAAGGGCGTAACCTATGACATTCCAGATACCAGGGAAGAAACAGTTCCTTTTCTGGTTGCTAGAAAACCCATTCTGTACAATCATATGTATCCTCTGACATCACCAGGTATGAGAAATTTAACTGCCTTTGCCCCTGGAAAAGAGGGAGGTAGAATACCTGATTTCATCATTACCGGAGGTGGAATAATGTACTTCTGAATAGGAAGTAGTCTCCACTGCTGCATGAAACTCCATGTTCTACAAATGATAAATTGTGACAGAAATAAAGCCCTTAGGAGAATGCTTGCCAAGTGGTACTATTTGTAAACCCTCACAGGTCAAGCTCAAAAGATTAATTTCATATTTTTTCCTAGAATTCCTTGTTTCACTTACGATGTGCATGCCAATATATACTGTCAACTGAAAAGGAAATATTATAAAAAATTAGGTCGTTTTCCTACTGTAAAATATATTAAAGCATGATGTGACTAGCTTCTTGTGTCATTCAAGTACTGGGTTGTCATTGGAGTTGTAGGCAGAAAAAATATTGGCAGCTATGAACAACATATTTGATTTCTGTGATATATATTTTTAAATTGTAACCAGAAACTTGGAATTGGCATTCTTCCAGCCACAGAATTTGTTAGGAGTTTTTTTACATAATTTTAAAGCTTTTATCCAGAATTACCACAAAAATACCAAACCAAAACAACAACAACAAATGTTGCTGTTCCAAAGGAGATGCCACATATTCATATCCTGTTAAATTTAAATACCTGCATGTAAGTGTAGCCTTCAACCTGTGTGCAATCTCTAGCCTCTAAATTGGGATAGCATTCCTCTGTTTTTCAGCAATTTAACAGTTATGAAATATAATATAACACAACAGTAATTCTGTGGAGTGCAATTAAAAAAAAAATTTAAATTAGGGAACAAGGCCTTTTAAAAGTTTTGTAACAAGATTTGGAATATTCCCAGTTATGGTTCTGGCCTATGGTGGTGGTGACTAAAATGTGTTACTATCTTCTAACTGTTTCTCAGCCTACATTAAATGAAGCCCTGGTCTCAATCAATATCTAGTTTACCAAAACCACAGTCACATTTGGTATCCATTGATACCCTTGTTTACAGTCTCAGAAAGGAGACTAAGCAATAAGTTAACTTGGGGTTGGAAATGAACCCTAACTCTTGTAGATGAGCTGTCAGATTGGGCTCCACAAAACTGGCAGGAAGAGTGTGGGGCCTCAGCCACAGTTATATGATGAAAACCGAGAAACTGAGTCCGTCAAAAATTGAACATATGCTTTTGTTTCTTTCTTCTGAGTATTAACAATGAAAATAAAGGTTTCTGATTTTGCAGTCTGAATACAACATAGATACATGCCATCCTTTTACAGTATACTTCCCAGAATCACCAGACTCACCAAGAAATGGCATGCCAGGGAGTGGTTTCAGCTATCTTAATCTAATCTCCAGGTAGTGGAAATTTTGCAGTCTCCGCAGGCAATGTATTCCAGTATGTCCTTGGCCTTCCTGTTTGAATTCTTTCTTGTTATATCTAACCCAGATCTTCCTTGCTGTAATTTAAACCCATTATTTTTCTTCTTACCTGCTATGGATATGTAAACATATTATCCTTTCCTCTCTGTAAGACCTTTTTACACAACTTTCTGTTGATGTTCAAATTGAGTTCCACTCCATCCTGCAGATCTTTTCAAAGCCACTTGTCTTGTGTCTGTTCATTTCTAAATATAGAAACTTTCTCTTTTCTTGACAAACTACATCCTTCAAGAGAACATTTTCTCAACTTTTAACTCCCTTTTGGAATGCTAATTAGGCTCTCTGGTATGCTTGTAACCTCTATCATCTTCTGATATTTTTAAAGTATCCTCTATTGCATTATCAATGAGAAACAGCTAAAACAGAACTGTGAAGACTCGAATCTATATATCCTCCAGTTTGACAATAAGCCATTGATAACTACTTTGGCTTTCAGCCAGTTTTGCTTCACCTTATGGTAATATGTTTCTCTAACCTACTTACAAGAACGTCGTGTGACACTATGCCATTAATTTTATTCAAGTCAAGACATACGACATTCTCTTCCCTTATATTTACATTGCTTGTTAATCTATTATAGAAAAAGTTAATCTGGTCTGTAATCATTTGTCTTGGCAATTCATCCTATTTTTATGCCACATTCTATAGCATTGTTTAGAAATTTTGATTACTTGTTTTCACATTGTCTGAGGACTGAAGTTATACTTAATTTCTAACCTAAAGGTTTGAAACCAGATCAGATTTGTGTTAGATGCCACAGTTAGAAAAAGAAAACATCACCTCTTCTGCACATGTTCAAATTTAAAGAAGGACTACTGCGAAAGTGATTAGGAGAAACAGCATGAACTCCCTCCCTACATCCAAGCAATTCAAATTTGAACAAAGCAGAAGCAAGAAAGCAAAGACAACTTGGTCTTTCTTCTATACCTAAGCCACTGAGGCAGGCAAATGGAGAAGTATACGTTCTGAAGATATTTCCTCTAGAGAACAGAATAAGAGTAAATTAACATTCTTAATTCAAACCGTTTACAAGATTGCATAAGTCACCATTAAGATATGTTGCGCTGACATTTTACAAGAAAAAAGTAAAGGTTAGCATGAACAATGCCAAATATGTACTACAGTGGAATATAAATATTTGCCTAAGGTGTGGGGAAGCAATGTGCATGCTGCAGAAAGATAGGCTTATAGATAGTCTCTGCTGAAAAAAAACACAGAAAATAACTTTTTCCTGAATTTCTTCATTAACAACGTTACAGTTCCATAAACAATTTATTTGACATAAGAAGCTACTTGATCTTGGTGTATGTTCTTTAGTATCCAATGAAATAAGTACACTTTTTCAAAGCATTAAAGACTGTGTAAAAGACAGCATGTAAATACCTCAGAAGTCCTCCGAATATTGTTTGCAATAGATCATGTGATGTTTAGCAAATTTCTGCCACTTACTTAAACACTTAGCGAAAATGAATGAAGAAATAAAGGGACAGGGGTGAGGAGAAGGATTGGGAGAGAGGAAGGGAGGGGAAAAAGAGATAAAAAAAGAAATAAAAAACAACTTTACATTGATTTGAAGTTAGAATGACATGCCAGTGCCAGTTCAAGGCTCTACCAACAGCTGGAGGATATTTACATTGTAAAAGCATGTTCATTCTAAATGAACAATATGAAAACATCAGCAGAAAGAGCTTGCAGAGTCTGCTATAGTGCTAGTATAGCCATGTGCCTCCAAAGAATTTCTACACAATTAGAAAGGCTGTGAAAATCACAAACATTTGTAACCAGTCTGCTGCCTAAAGATGTTTTTTGCAGATGGATTGGAGAGGGTGAGTCATTTTAGGAATTATTTGCAGAGCATATTCTTAAAAAAATATGTACGAATTGCATAAAATCACTGAATATGTTGAACTATGAAATGAGTTGTTACAGAAATCCCTTACCAACTTTCCAGTCATTAACATTTTAATAATATAAAATGTTATACTGGTCTCTGTGGCTGCAAAGTAAGATTACACAAACATTGGATTTGTGTATAGAACCATATTTTAAAATGTAAAAGAAAAAAAATTGTGTTACATTTCTGGATATAGCTTATTTGAGGAGATGATTATTAAAAGTCTGTTTTCAAAATTTGCTTGGACCTGAGATACCAGAGCCACCTCAGTCACCACTAAATACTAATCCCAGTAATCCTTCATCCATTTCCTTTCCACAGCAGAGTGGAAAGCTCCTTCTGGGGATACCTGGTCTTAGTATGGTTATCTTAGCCATGTGCATGCCTTTTTTCCACCATACTCTGCTACCCAGACTGTCACTCAAGTACAGAGCTCTTAATTTTCTTTTTCTTTCTTTTTCTTTTTTTTTCTTTTTTTTTCCTTTTTTTCCCTCCAGAAGTTGTTATGCTAGTAAACTATGAAAGCTTCTAACCAGCAATAATCACATGCAAGAAAAAAGTCTTCATATTGCTTCTCCCACCTGAGTAGGAAATCCTCTAAGGAATACCAAGTCCTGACAACATATTCCTTGTTGTATTCATCTGGACACCTGTGAGCCAACACTGCTCTTCCTAGAACTCAATGTATTACAAAATTCAAGGAGGAAATTCAGGACTAGGTTTAGATACATAACTGTAAAGTGTGGGGTTTGGTCCTGATCCCTAAATTTGTGGCTACTCAATCCTCTCTCTTTTTGTCTATATCTTTCACAGCTCCTCTAGTTTTTCTGTTTCCATCTCCCCCGCTATTTCTTAGTTTTCTGCTACCTCTTGCACTTGACACCAATGAGAGTATACATGAGGAAAGATATATGTCTCTATATAAATTCATTTAGAAAGATTATGAAAAAACTCAAAGACAAAATTTAATTATTTGTTTACCTTCCACTAGCTTTGAAATAGCTTGCTTATGTGTATCGTGTTTAAATTGAGGCAATGGCTCCCTTTAAACATCACCTGAAAGTTCTTGGAGGCAATCAGAACATTTTGGATGCACGGGAAATAGTGACATTACGCTAGAACCAGTGTAGCAGCCTGACATTCATAAGATCCTTATGATTGCTCCTGAACTTCATACTCAGTGGAAGAAAGAAGTCCTCTTTAGATAAACACTACTGTCAGTAAGTGAAGGTTGGGCACATCTCAAGATATCCCAAGAGTACTTTAGTTAAACTTCTACCTCTCTTGTTTAACTCTATGAGGAACCAATAGGAAACACTTAGCACCTTCACCACTCGTGATTGAGGTTTCCTCTTCTGAAGAAAGTTCTGAGTGTTTGTTTCCTCTCTCTCCTTTTCTCTCTGTCAAACAAGGGTAGCGGTATTAACCCCATCTTTCATAGTGCTTCCTAATGGTTAGAGTACTTGCCCAGAAACTGCAGAATTTCAGTTAATGTGCTCTGTAACCTAAGAGGTTGGAAAAGTTGCCCATTCTCTTTACAATTCTCAATGGACTTGTCTCGTGATGATATACGGAGCATAATTACAGTATATATTTCAAACTACTTGATGGCCAAGATCATTTAAGCAGCCTAGAGACCTTCGGTCACTGCCAGGAAGCCAGCTCCTACTTCCACTTACATCATTATCCATTTATTCTACCTTTATTGAAGCAGCAACTTCTTGCTTTGATGTTACCCTTCACAGGCAGCAGATTCTGTCCTTAACATCTTTAAAAACAGCTCATTGTTCCTCTCCATGCACTTAAACCTGTCTTCAGCCTTGATGTCTACGAAACACATTAATATGATTAAAACTCTGACTCACCGAAACCACTGTGGACAAGTACTTTGAGCAGTTCTTATGTATTTCCTTATCTGTTTCTTGGTTTGTATTTTTACTCTGTACAGTATGTAGTATCCTGATAGCATAATCAATGATTTCAAACAGCTTCTTATAAAACAACAAAAAAACATTGAAGTGTAATTGCAAAAAATACCAAGCTTTTAGTTAAGAAATTCAAAACAATGACAAACATGTGAATACAGTTTCATTTTGGACATAAATTGTACAAAAAGTAATGGAAATAGGTTTAAAAACTTTATAATAACACTGGTTTCAATCTCACATTAATATCAACATTTGCATTCATTGCTCTAGACTTGTTTTCTTGAATTCAGGTGTTTCCTTTCTCTTTTTTTCTTTTTTTTTTTCATTATTGTTCCTCTTCTTTCTTGACATATTCTTTTCCTTTTTCCTCATTTCACCATTATACATATACTGAGGCTAATAAAGACAGACCATTTAAACAGAGAAGGAAAAAAAAAAAAAGATTCCTGTCTGTTTCATACCGGGAACAGGACCTTCATGTACAGAACACTACAATGTATAAGTCTTATATATGCAATCATTCAGGATAAGAGGTACTTCAAAGATCTGAAAATATTCTGTAACCGAAACTTAAGTAAAAATGAGATTGAATTGATATTTGTGGTATTTATATGATGTGGTCTACTGTCTAATGCGATCTAGGGATACAGACAATTCTTACATCCTTATTTCTCCTCTGGGATTACAGGGCTAAACCGCCAAGACTTTCACAAATAAGTTTACTGAATGGAATATATACAGTTCTTATTCTTATGTAAACAAACAGGCTATGACTTGAAGCCACACAATGGCCTTAATTGTATAAACCATGTATTGCTAAAATCAATCCAAGTCATAACTGCGGTAAGCAACCATCTCAGTCTTGAGCAATCTGTCAGTAAACTAATAAATTACACCAATGTGGAGAGAGGAAGAACTCTTTTTATGGGCATCTGTTCAGCACCCGGGAATAGCTGGGTTCTAACTTTGCCAGCTCTAATAAAATAAATAAATTCTTTTTTGCTTAAAAGTTTCTCTAAACCTTTTAGGAAGTGAGTAAGATACAATGGGGTTTTCATTTGACTTTCTCTTCATAATGGTTTGAAAGCATGCAAACATGTAAGGAATGAGAATTCAGTTCATCTCTCAATCCTGGAACCCCTCCTTAAAAGAACCAGAACATGTTTTGTTCAATCCTGACTACATGCACACTATGACAGTAAATCCACTGATTTGAAAAGCTCCAGGATTTTGCTCTTTCACATCCATGGTACATCCTGGGTAAGTGACAGTCACAGGATGGAGATCCTAAAGAAGAATGTGCCTCACTTTCAACATGTGAATTGCCTCACTGACTTCAGTAACAACTACTCTTATTCTTTATTCTTTTACAGCAAATATTTAACGACCTGTTGCACAGAGAAACAGGCAGTCCAATAAAGAGAAGGGGCTTGGAGGCCGATGTATACGTTCTGGAAATATTCTGAATATTTTCTCAGGATTAAAAACTGATTTTCATACTCATTTGGGATGTGTTCTGATTAACTATTTCAACAATGACAGAGGCCTAAAAGTTAAGAAAATCTGAGTTACTGATCCCATTGAATTCAGCATAACACTAAAATTAATTCTACTGAATCAAGCAAGTAATGGAAAAGCAAACACTAAGATAATTTTTTTTTTTGCTTAAATGTACAGTAACATTATTCTTCACTCATTAAGACACTAGGATACACATTAGGTTTTGAAAAAAAAACCACACTACCTTTAGTAAAATTATAGAAGGAAAGAAGGATTACCTAACTATTGAATTCAGAGAGAATTTTTCCCTTGTTGAAGTACATACTCAGTTTGATAGACCTTTAATTCTGGTTAGGCCTGTATTTGTTCCTCATACTGTAGTCTGCTCAGTAAATGTTCCTGAAATGTTTCTCAGGAATTTTTCTGACATCATCATAAATTCCCATAATGGTAAGCAAGAGCTACGGACTGTGAGAGATTTGTGAACTTCGAAAGGACAAATTTTACTAAAGTTTTTTGTGCATGCAAAATAGTCAAAAGATGCCATGAGTGGGCCCATAGGAGTCCATTTATTTCTAGGTAGGTAAAGACTGAAAAAAAATTGGATATGATGTTCAAAAATATTGTCGTTTAGAATTAATTGGATAACTATCACACAGTAATTTAAAATCTACTGGTTTTTCAAATAGTATTTATTGAGTTATGTGCATGTAAGATATTTGCTTGTTTGAAAAAAAAAATTGTTTACTTGAGAGATACAGTCCCTATATCTCTAAAAATCTACTGAGACATTCATAGACATGTTAGTCCAGAGAAGAGGAAATCTAACTCTCCTTTTTTAAAGAAATCCTCAAACTCACTGTTCAAAAAAGATGTGTGGCAGAGTTGCATATGTATGAGACAGAGATGAGTAGAATGAAGCCCCCATAATCCAAGGGGAAATGGTTAGCAACCTGCTACACCACTTAGACACACACAAGTCTATAGGGACAGAGAGGATCCACCCAAGGGTACTGAGGGAGCTGGCGGAAGTGCTCACCAAGCCACTTTCCATCATTTATCAGCAGGCCTGGTTAAACGGGGAGGTCCTAGTTGACTGGAGGTTGGCAAATGTGACGCCCATCTACAGGAAAGGCCGGAAGGAGGATCCAGGGAACTGCAGGCCTCTCAGCCTGACCTCGGTGCCGGGGAAGGTTATGGAACAGATCATCTTGAGTGCCATCACATGGCACGTACAGGACAACCGGGTGATCAGGCCCAGTCAGCATGGATTTATCAAAAGCAAGTCCTGCTTGACTAACCTGATCTCCTTCTATGACAAGGTCACTCACGTAGAGGATGACGGAAAGGCTGTGGATGTTGTCTACCTAGACTTTAGTAAAGCCTTTGACACTGTTTCCCACAGCATTCTCCTGGAGAAACTGGTTGCTCATGGCTTGGATGGGTATACTTTTCACTGGTGTCCTGGTTTCAGCTAGGACAGAGTTAATTTTCTTCCTAGTAGCTGGTATAGTGCTGTGTTTTGGATTTAGTAGGAAAAGAATGTTGATAACACACCGATGTTTTTAGTTGTTACTAAGTAGTGTTTATACTAAGTCAAGGATTTTTCAGCTTCTCATGCCCAGCCAGCAAGAAGGCTGGAGGGGCACAAGAAGCTGGGAGGGGACACCATCAGGACAGCTGACCCAAACTGCGCAAAGAGCTATTCCGTACCATATGACATCATGCCCAGTATATAAACTGGGGGGAGTTAACTGGGAGGGGGGATCGCGGCTCGGGAACTAACTGGGCATCGGTCAACGAGTGGTGAGCAATTGCATTGTGCACCACTTACTTTGTATAGTTCCCCCATAGTTTAATTCTTTTAGTATTGCTATTGTCATATTATTATTATTATCATTATCATTGTTTTTCATTCCTTTCTGTCCTATTAAACTGTCTTTATCTCAACTCACGAGTTTTTTTTTCATGATTCTCTCCCCCATCCCAGGGGTGGGGGGGCAGTGAGCGAGCGGCTGCGTGGTGCTTAGCTGCCGGCTGGGGTTAAACCACGACAACTGGGTAAAAAAACTGGCTAGATGGTTGAGCCCAAAGAGTGGTGTTAAATCCAGTTGGTGGCCAGTCACAGGTGGTGTTCCCCAGGGCTCAGTGTTGGGGCCAGTTCTGCTTAATATCTTTATCAGTGATGTGGACAAGGGGATGGAATGCTCCCTCAGTAAGTTTGCAGACAACACCAAGTTGGGTGCGAGTGTTGGTCTGCTTGAGGGTAGGAAGGCTCTACAGAGGGATCTGTAGATGGACAGGCTGGATTGATGGGCCAAGGCCAACTGTATGAGGTTCAACAAGGCTAAGTGCTGGGTCCTCACTTGGGTTACAACAACCCCAAGCAACCCTACAGGCTTGGGGAAGAGTGGCTGGAAAGCTGCCTGGTGGAAAAGGACTTGGGGGTGTTGGTCGACAGCCAGCTGAATATGTGGTCAGGTGGCCAAGTAGGCCAATAGCATCCTGGCTTGGATCAGAAATAGTGTGGCCAGCAGGACCAGGGAAGTGATTGTCCCCCTGTACTCAGCACTGGTGAGGCCGCACCTCGAATACTGTGTTCAGTTTTGGGCCCCTCGTTACAAGAAAAACACTGAGGTGCTGCAGTGTGTCCAAAGAAGGGCAACGAAGCTGGTGAAGGGTCTAGAGCACAAGTCTTATGAGGAGCAGCTGAGGGAACTGGGGTTGTTTAGCCTGGAGAAAAGAGGAGGCTGAGGGAAGACCTTATCGTTCTCCACAACTACCTGAAAGGAGGTTGTAGTGAGGTGGGTGTCAGTCTCTTTTCTCAAGTAACAAGTGATAGGATGAGAGAAAATGGCCTCCAGGTGCACCAGGGGAGGTTTAGATTGGATATTAGGAAAAATTTCTTCACTGAAAGGGTTGTCAAGCATTGGAAGAGGCTGCCCAGGGAAGTGGTTGAGTCACCATCCCTGGAGGTATTTAAAAGATGTGCAGATGTGGCGCTTAGGGACATGTTTTAGTGGTGGACTTGGCAGTGTTAGGTGAAAAGCTGAACTCGACCTTAAGGGTCTTTTCCAACCTAAATGATTCTATGATTCTATTATTATATATATATATGTATGCATGTGTGTATGCATATGTGTATATGTGTATATATGTATGTATGTATTAGCAGCGCAAACTGTCAAAGCTTGTGATAGCAGGAAAAAAAGCAAGAGATTTTGTATCATGTTCAGACGATTTTCATCCATGACATGATCTCGATGAGTAACCCTGATCACATTCCCACTTCAGTGAGATATCTACAGGAAAAGATGCCTTCAAATGCACGGATTTCTATAGGTCAGACACGACAGGTCAGAGTGAACACATTTCTGTGGGGAGGGCACATCTGCTTACTATCTGGGTGGGGCTGCCAGTCCACACAACTGTATTACAGGGCCAAAAGCTCCTGCTGAATGAGGAATTCCTGATCTGAATGGCAGCCTGCAGGACATCTAGCCTTTCCCATCTTCCACCTCCTCCTAGTAAACCCACACCTGGCTAGCCCATCTCTACAGAAAATAAGTTTCAGGGCCAAACGTGCCAGTAGTAAAACAACAAATATCACCATCCTACGCAGTAAAATAGCAATGAATTTCTAAGTAAGTCATTTGCCTGTTCCAAATCACTGTAATCTTCCTGGAATAACTTCCATTTTTTAATCCCAAACACTGCAGATACACAGACTACTCCAGACCTTTATATTGACACTTAGAGTTGCACTAGATGACGTAGAGTGAGCATGGAAATAGGAATTGGCATCTCCATTTGCAAAGATTCTTACTTACCTTTCTATACACTCTGTGAGAGTGTCAGCAACACCTTCAGCAGACTAGGATAATATCAAGGTGACACCTTGAATGTCATAGTAATGACTATTTATGAGGTGTGAACTGAATGCAGGAAATGTGATGAAACAACCCTTCATTAAAGCTTAGCACATAACCATGTCTGTATTAAGGTCTTACCAATCCTGTTACAAAGCCTGCTGAAGTAGGCAGTCAACTCCAATAAGGAAAAGTAAAGAACAAAACATAGCTATAGCAGTGAGTTCAGGGATCATTTAATAGCTATTTCTCTGTTACACAAAGCAAGATCTTTAGTCAATTAAAATACAACTTTATTTTTCATGTCAGTCAAAACATCAATACCACCGCAGCCTGTGTTACAGAAAAGCTTAGGCATTGCACTCCAAAGAGGGGCTATGGCACTAACCTTGCCAGCAAAGAATAAAGTATAGTCTTTACCCTAAACAGTTTATAAATAGATAAGACAAACAAAGGGTTAAGAGGCAAGAGAAATAACATAAAAGACAGAAAGTTCATTTATGTTTTGCAGCTGTCATATTAGTTCTTTCTTTTTTCTTTGCTTTTTCTTTGTTGACTGGTGATGTTGCTGGAAGATGAGTAAAGGGACAAAGCGGGTGGTGGAAGCAGTGGAAGAGGGATAAGATAAGAGGAAGGGATATATGGGTGGCAGCTAAAGTGAGGTTGAAGTGAAGCGACTGTGAGGGAAGGGGCAGAGGGGGTTTGAAGCAAACATCCAAGATAAACTATAAATAAGAATACACACATATGCAGCACTTTGTATCTTCAAAGCACAGGAAAAGTATGTCTGATGTAAAGTTAGGCTTTCCTTCCATTTCAAAGTATTCAGTCTTCAGAAAAGTGTTTATAATAAGAAAATATAAGTAAACCCTTGAGGGCAAAAGGAGTGAGAGGAGAGTCTCCAACTGTCAGGTCTTTGTACTGAGACAGTTTCATTTTTGACCATCATGCAATACTTCAAAAATGTAGAGCACCATGTAGATCCACTCCACTTCAGTGAAAAAAGTCAAACTCCTACCAACCGGGTATCACTTAAGAAAAAAAATGTCAATATTGTTTCTGTGTTTCAAAGTATGCAGCTGTGATGAATTAAGGTTAGTATGATTTAAAGATTCTCATTAAAATTATGAGATTATGGAACAAAGTTATATTATGCACTGTTTCTGCATAGGTGGAATCCACTGTATGTAAATCTGTGGTATGCCCACATCTCATGTGCTCATGCAAGTCCATTTACCTCCTCTCACAAAAGATATAACAGAATTAGGAAGGGTACAACAAAGACAACAAGGATAATCTGAAGAAAGGAATAGCTTTCATATGAGGAAAATGTGACTAAGCCACTTCAGCCCGGGGAAGAGGTGACTGAGAAGGGATAAGGTAAAGTCCTATAGAGTCATGATTCACATGAAGAAGGTGAATAGGAAACACTTATTTCACTGTCACTTCCATAAAAACAGCAAAGGTCACCAAATGAAACTGGAAGGTGACTTTCAAGACAAAGGACACATTTCTTCACACAGTTCACAGTGAGGTTGAGGAACCACTCTGGTCTAGGACATGGTAGATGATGAAGATTCACTTAGCTTGAAAAGGGCTCAGCAAATTCAGGAGATGAAAATCTGGCATGGGCTATTTAAATACGAAGGCACAACTTTTGGCATTGGATATCCATGAGACACAAATTGCTGCAGTCCGGATAAGTATGTTGGGGCAGTCATGTATTAAGCCTGCATTAAGTACTATTGACCAGTATTAGAGACAGAACTAAGGGACTCAGTGTGACTTGGCCTATCTGTTGTGGTTTATTAACAAAACCCATATCATTTCCCCATCAGACTATGTACAAAAATCAGCCATATGTTAATGATCATTTATTCAGGTGGAAGCATTTTCCAGCAGTAACCTATAAAAAGCAGTTGGTTCCACATTTTCTATTCAAAAATCTTAACTTTGGGGTGTGAGGAATTCCCAAACACAGAAAAACAGAAGAAATGTTCACAAAAGAAACACAGAAACTGTCTTCTGAGGAAATGGTCAGAATGCTTTGATAGACAGAGAGGTAAAATTAAAGGGCTGACCTGTGATTCTGAAATTTTCACCTTGAGAATAATCTTGAATATTCTCCAGGACAATAAATCAGAAAAGTGGTCAACACCTATGAGGAAATTGGGACAAGTTTACGAATTTTATCAAAAAAGTTAATAACTCCTTCATTACTGGCATAACTTGTTTTTAGAATCATACCTGTGGAATAGTTGTGTCTGGTTTCTGCTGTGACTATTATTCCCCCAACTATCTCAAAGCACCTATAAAGTTGAGACTGTGTAACAGCACGTGCTGAAGGCAACAGAAGTCTGAATTGTCAGCATCCTTGTAGGGAGCTCTACAGAGGGTCAGTGTTGTCAAGAAGTTATAACAGGGAATGTGTGAAAAAGAAATGTGCTAGAGAGAGCCAGGCAGGAAAGAAGCACTGGATTTTACTCAGGCATTTAGAAACCTTAATACAGTGAAGATCTATTTGCTTTTAATCAACACGGTAGACAAGAAAGCACACATAACCAAGTAACAGAAGCACAGTTTGAGCTCTGTAAATTGAAATAAGACTGTTGGTGGCTGGGGTCAAATGCAATAGCCTGATGAAGGTGAGGATGCGCATCTCCACGCCCCCAGCTCCAACCCATAACAAGGTTGGCAGTGCATTCCTTGTAGGTACATGCACACAAAGCAGACAGACGCACTACATATTTACATAAATACACGGCCGGCCACACAGATCACAGACATACTCAGCACTCGCATGAACACAGACAGCACCAACAGCCTCATCCTGCTACCCTCTCTGACTGACCAGGATGAAGGTCCACTAGTGAGAATATATGTATATTTATATATACATATATACAAGCTGGATCCCTGCAGCAGCTGTGCTCACTCAGTCTGCCCAGGAGCTGCCCCTGGACCCCAGTCTCCCCATTTGCTGGTACTCAGACATATAAACCCCTGAGTCCACAGCCTCACACCAGTTGCTGGTACAGACCATCGTGTACTCACATGCACACACACACACACACAAACACACACAGCTGGCTGGGACTCCCATGTTCCCCAACAGCCAGCTCATCCCATGGTCTTGACCTTGAGACACACACACCCCAGCTCCCAGGCCACTTCACCTACTAGTTGGTTAGTCCAGCTTGATCTTTACTAGTGATCATGTGCTCAGACACCCAGACTTATTCCACTTGCTGGCAGCACAGACACACGGGCCCTCTGGAAGTGTGTCACTTCCTTTGAGTCTTTAATTTGTGTTCCCACATGACTTTGGGCCTTTGTGCTCCTCTAGGTTTGTGGAGACGGACCACTGATGGGCTGCTGGCTCCTGGGATTGGCCTGGGGTCCCCCACCTGCTATTGTTTCTCTGTGCTCCTTTCTGGGTGTGCAGATGAGCTTTTATCACGTAATCTAACATATTGTTTACAATATGTCCCACGTCATATCTAATAAAAAGAATGCAAAATAAATAATCATAAAATCATAAACAATAGAGCTGGAGAGGATCACAAGGAGTTATGCCATCTATTTCCTGGCTCAAAGATATAGTATACCTGTATTATTCCACAAAGAGGTTTTACTATTTGCTTCCACATAAGGGGGCATTGCTTAAGACTCTCCTTTCACAGCCTATTACACAGCTCAATTAGCTTTGCTGCTACAAAATTTTTACTAATGTTTAGACTTAGCTTCACTTAATTCTGTTTTACGTTGCTGCTATTCATGCTGGGCATGGAAAACTGTTTATTCCCATCTCCTATTTTTACCTCTCTGTAGCCTGCTGTCATAGCTCCCTTCAGTGTCCTCAGCTCTAGACTAAACAAGCCTAATTCCTTCAATTTTTCATCAGAGGTTATGTTTTCTAGACCTGTAACCATTCTTGTTATTTTCTTTTGGACTCAATCCAATTGGTTTGTATCCTTCTTGAAGCATGAAGCCCAAAACTGGTCGTAATATTGCATCTGAGGCCTAACCAAAGCCAAACAGAATTTAACTACTTCATACGTCACTTAAACAATCCATACATTGTTTATGTGTTTCATTACGACGTTTGCCTTGCATGTATATAACCTCTGCAGTAAACTAATTTTGTTGATCATTTTCAGCTTGTGATCTGTTATAACCCATATATCCTTTTCAGCATAATGTCTGTACTTCCTGTTGTTCTCTAACCTCTATGCAGTTAAAATTCCAAATATTTGATAAAGCATTTTCACATTTCTCTTCCTTCTTGTTATTACCTTTAAAATCTTACAAAAACCTGTACTTAAAAATACTAAGTACAAAACTAATTTCAAAGTAAGTTGGCTTAACTGGTTGAGGTCTTTTTTCTCATTAGACTGTGGCTTAGAAAAAGAAGGACAAAAAATCTATTCAAAGACTATACACATGATCTGCATTACATCATCAATCTCTTTCAAGTTTTTAAAGTTGTTTTGTCTTTGAGGGAATATCTACAGATTCTAATTTTGTTCATCCAACTCAGGTAAAGAGATATTCACTCTCTACTACCGTAAAGGAAATGAGAGAGCATATAAAAAAGATGACTTCCACGTAATGGATTAATTTTCCAAGACTCTCATTATAGTGGCTGGAGAGGGAGAGACTTCTGCCACAACTTAAAACATCTAAACTTAGGGTCCCAATCAAGTTCTGAGGTTTGCATTTCTTTTAACTGACCAAATAGAAAGCAAACATCTAAAATTAGCCCTTTTGAATAACTCTGTCAGAGCTACTTCTCAACAGATGGTGGCAATCAGTGTTTCTTTGCAAGATGACTTGAAATGAGTTAGAGGTCCAGGATCTGTATCTCATGTTTGGATTGTTGCATAGGCTTCTCCAGTGCTCAGGCCCCAGTGTTTTCTGAAAAGCCCATTATGTAGCTATACGCATCATATTGAAAAATCTTAACCTTAGTTGTCAGTACTGTGAATGCTTATGGATATGATAAATTGTTTGGATTAAGCAATTTCACTGCAATCAGTAGGACTAGTCATTGGAGTAAGCACAGGTGTAACATCAGCACAGGATTTTAATAAAATCTGAATCATAATGAATTTCTGAAAATTCCAAATATTGATAATATCAATAATCTCCCATTTACCAAAATATTGATAATTTTATTTAAAAATATTATATTCATATCCCAATATATCATATTATCTCTATACATATCCTATTATATACATATATAATATGTAAATATATATAAACAGGATATCATATTATACACATATCTTGTTTATAAAAATATTGATCATCTCACATGTAAACAGTCCTCTAACTGGTTCACAAAGCAGTGGTGCATGGGTACAACTTATTTAATATTCCATTATTGTAGGTGTTGGAATATATGTCAGAAACAATCTGAATGATGTTGGAATCTTTCCAAAAAAGTTAGAACTCAGGATACAGTTATCAATGAGAAACAACATTTTCTCCATCAGTGTAAAAAATAACATAAAAGTAATCCTGTCAAGTGAGAATACTGCCTCCACAAAATGTTTTGGGTTTTGTTTAGTTTTTTTTTTCTAAAACACTCATGTTTAATTAATCATTGTAGCAGATCTTCGTGCCAGCAAAAGCAGTGTGTTACGGTTTGTTTGGTTTTTTTCTTATTATAGCAATGGAAAAGGTATAATAGGGACAGGAAAAATGCTGTCTGTTCTGAATATATGAAAGAAATAGAGTAATGGCATGTAGTCTATAACAGTACTTATCACTGTGGTGCTTTAGCTGTATTACGTAGCCTCAGTAGGCTATATTGTGTAGTCTCAAAGGTCTCAATAAGCAAAATCTTCTACAACTCTTAGCAAAATCAACAGGCAGACACTCAGGGGTGGGTAGCGCTGTCAAACTCTTCAGGAAGCTGAGAGGAGTTCCTCCATTTCGGAATGAGGTCTGGTTTTCTAATTCTTGCTCTGAATAGACTGCAAGTATATCTTCTGAAGCACTCTGAAATTGTCACAGCAAGCCCTCACCTGTTGTATGACCCCTCTGTCTCTCTGTCTCTGTGATGATTAAAGGGTCAAGTTTCTTCACAAAATTTCACCCCTACCACAGATTCTCATGTATTGTTATTCTTCCTAAAAAGTCTCTCAAGAGGGTTCTTAACAATTAAAATAATCCCTAACATGTTTTACAAAGACAAACACCTTCAACAGAATAGACTGATGACCTTTCTTCAGAATAGCTTGCAAGAGGACCCATCTGGATTGCTGGATGGTTGAGTTTGCGTCGCTGTTTCTTAGCAAACTGAGCCAACAACAGTCAGATGAATCCACTAGCCACTTGTACACCTGCTATGATAGGACAGAAAGCTTTTTAGAGAATGCAAGAACAATCTGATCTGACTGAAGATGGCAGAAATTTTAAATTCGTAGCTTGAATCTGACATGAAACAGGGCCAGAAGTGGCTGATAGGAGCCCAGTTCCTATCTGGATTTCAGGCACTGATTTTGAGGGGCCACATTTGGACCATACTTAGACTGTATCCTACAAATTAATGAGTTTATATGATTTCCTGATGATATATAGGGCTTCTGAGATTCCTGTTCTTAGTCACTTCAGGATAGACTCAGACCTCTCAATTTATAGACTTAACTGCTGGGTGTCCAGTTTCCATACCTCCATCAATAGCACAAGGAAGCAGGATCTGGTCTCCTCTAAACAATATGCAATGAATTGATTTACTGAATTTAGAGGCTAAAGAGGTTATGACACCTAAAATAAACACTGTATTAAATATATTTCCCTCAATCTCTCTGTGCATTCATTGGGTGCCCCAGCACCCAGGTTAGTGATGCAAGAAGGCAATATGGCACCTTAAAGCATAACACAACAATTCCTGAGTTTCTCTGGGAATTTATCTCCCTGTGGTCAAGACAGTGATTCTAGCTGCACTGGAGACCCTATACACAGATGCAGTAACTTTGCCAAGCCAAATAAGTTTGCCTGGTGTTTCTCACAAGTAGACTCTCTGTACCACAGTATAATTTTAAAACCAAGTTCATTTTAGGCAATGTGTTTTACGCAGCAAAAATTATTCTAAAGAACAGTTTAGCCTGAAGGATCTAGCCTTGTGGCCAGCAGGTCAAGGGAGGTGATTCTCCTCCTCTGCTCCGCTCTCGTGAGACCCCACCTGGAGTACTGTGTTCAGCTCTGGGGCCCTCAGCACAAGAAAGACATGGACCTGCTCGAGTGGGTCCAGAGGAGGGTCACGAAGATGATCGGGGGCTGGAGCACCTCCTCTATGAGGACAGGCAGAGAGTGTTGAGGTTGTTCAGTCTGGAGAAGAGAAGGCTCCAGGGATAACGTACAGCAGCCTTCCAATGTTAAAGGGGGCCTACAGGAAAGATGGGGAGGGACTCTTAATTAGGGAGTGTAGTGATAGGATGAGGGGTAACGGTTTTAAACTGAAAGAGGGTAGATTTAGATAAGATGTAAGGAAGAAATTCTTCACTGTGAGGGTGGTGACACACTGGAAGTTGTGGATGCCCAGTCCCTGGAAGTCCATCCAGTACAACATTCTGTTTCAAGAAGGGCTAATGACAAAAAGGGATCCAGGTATCCATGTCTTTTTTTTCCTTAAGTAATTGAAATGAATTGTCTATTCAGAATTTTAAATATTCCAATTTCAGTGGAAATATAGCTTGACATTTAATGTTTGCAAATATCACTATGCATATTTTACGTAATTTTCCCCAAGGTTTCAATCAGACAATTTTTTTCTCCAGTGGTTCAGTGGATTTATTTTAACAAAGCAAGGTATCACATGCTATTTTCAATTAATACAATTTTTAAATCATTTGAGGTTGTCATTTGTCATTTTTCTTCTAAGGATAATTTTTTTTTTGCATCTTCTCCTAACCTTTTACTTACATCTTCTCCTAAGTCAACATATAAAGTGTCTGGCACATTTATGACATTGATTGTTTTTTGCATAAAATCCAGCAGATGAAGTTTGGTGGGGAAAAATTTTTGAACCTAAGAAAGGAGAATTAAACTTGTCCAAAAATAGACATTAACACTCCGCAGCTGAAGACGGTGTAATAAAAATATCTCTTCTAATGGCCAGAGGTTACACCCTGTTCTTCACTAGAATAACTTTGTAATACTTTTCCAGGTAATAGTAGACTTAATATGAAACACCTGTAGCCAGGGAAATCCTTGAGAAGAGTAAATCCACGGAGAGCAATTGGTTCATCCCTGTGCTGTAGTAATCCAGAGGACAGCAATTCTGCTAATGTGGTTTTTTAAGACCACATATTGCATTAAAGTGTAGAGAACTAAAATGAATTAGAATGCTTGCTAAAGTTACTACAATATTTATGAAATATTTAATATAATAAAGCTTAATTCCCTGTTGAATCTCATTTCATTTTGTCTACAAAGTCAGGAGAGCACTCTAACATCTCTAGGCACCTCCCTCCCAAATACCTCTTACACTTGGATTGATTTTAAGTGTGATACAGATAGCAGTAGGACTATTCGTGTTCTTAAAGCTGAGAATATACTTATGTAAGGAGAGAGGAATCTTTCATAATGCTATATTTATGAAAGGTCAGAAAAGTGTGTTTCTTTAAAGAAGAATTCAAATGACAAAGGAAAGCAGACCTTTAATTAAAGTATGACAGTGCCAATATCTCTAATTTATTATCTTGTGTTTAAATACAAGCAGCAGTGTAATATATAATAGCTCACAATGTTGGCGACTCCTAACAATCCCCCAAAAAGGAAAGGGAAGAATAAACTAGAATGGTTGTATAAATATCAGAAATTCATTATCTTTGTCTGCTTGTTAGACTAACATTAGTTTAACCTCAATTTTTCTCCTGTGTAGGGTGATACAAGTGATTGCTTTTCATTATTAGAGCACATTTTCTTCTCATCAGTTGCTGCCCTTAACAAAAGAACACTCCCCTCTAGCATACAGATTAAATCATTTTAAGTTGCAGCATAAATAAATGCCTAGAAGATGTCAGCTGAAAATCTTAGTTATTTCCTAAAGCTGCAGGTGCTAGAAGTGGTGTAATGAAGTAGAGACAGCTGCAGCCACAGGCTCCAGCCAACTGGAATACGTCTTCAGAGTGACATAGAGCATAACAAAACCTCACTATGTTTACTTCCAAGAATGTTATCGCTGAAGTTTTAAAAACGGCATAAATCAAGAGACATGCTCACAAAGTATAGCTGAAGTCACATTATCTTTATTATACCCCTATATATTTTCCTCATTACAACCTGAAATATGTTGACATAACCATTCATACTCATCTATAATGTAACTAATAATTACGCTGCCAGAAAGAAAAATGAGAACAAAAGGTATTGGAAGGCTGGAATTAATCAAACAACTGACCCATCGAGTTATGACCAACTAGAGTAGTTGAAAATTTTAAAAGCTCAGGTACAGGTAAATCGTAATAAGCCCTTGTGAAACTAGCAGAGAATAACAGATGAGTCATTGTCACCTACAAACCTTTTCTTCAAAAAAATTGATATTGAACTCTATTTTGTTTTATGCCAGTGACACCATCCTTTGTTAAGATTGCCACATAGGAGAAGGGAGATAGCTTAACGTTACAGATATTGAGTACTCAAGATTCTGTTCTCTTTGCCAGGGATTTCATGAGAGATATGGTTTTATTTTTATTAGAACAAACAAAAACAGTTTGTGACATATGCAGTCACTTTGGCAAATAAGAACTGGTTGCAAGACAGCAATTATTTGAAAGATAACAAACCTTCACAGAGACTTATCTTTAATATTTTTTTTCAGTTGTATCATAATCTCTATCCGTTATGAAATAATTCTGCAGCCACAATTTTAGACTCAGCCCTTTTGTGTGAAGATAGAGGACCTGATCCTGTGAGGTGCTGAGTGTTCACCTTAACACTGCTGGTCAATCTGAATGGTCATAACCACAAATGGTTAATGCAGGACTTTTAAAAGCACTTAATATTCACTTAGTATTTACCTAATTCTATTTGTCAAGGAACAAATTGCAGTTTAGCCATTAGCTTTCTATTTTTTTCTGCCAGATAAGAGATTCAGAAATCGGTAAAATCCATTCAGGGGCTTATCTTTGCTAGAGAGATCCAGTCGATGTTCCTAAACACATTTTCACATCATTTCAACCCATGGAAGCAGCCACGTCTATTCTACACATTTCCAGCTTAATGCTTAGGTCAGTATGATGGAACAGGTAAGAGAGTGGGTGGCCCCTTCCTTCCCAGCTGCCACAGACAATTTTCTAGATTTTATTCCAATAGGATATTCCATAGGAGGAATTTATATTCCACAATCCTGGCACTGCTGGTACATTCAGAATTTTGACCTCAGTGTGGGATGGAGGGGAAGGGAAAGAAAGGGCTCCCAAATTAGTGTGTCTGTGTCCTGGTTTTGGCTGGGATAGAGTTAATTTTCTTCTTAGTAGCTGGTACAGTGCTGTGTTTTGGATTTGGTGTAAGAATAATGTTGATAACTCACTGATGTTTTGGCTGTTGCTAAGTAGCGCTTATCCTAAGTTAAGGATTTTTCAGTTTCCCATGCTGTGCCAGCAAGCAGGTGTGCAAGAAGCTGGGAGGCAGCATAGCTGGGGCAGCTGACCTGAACTAGCCAAAGGGATATTCCATACCATAGAAAGTCATGCTCAGAATATAAACTGGGAGGAGGTTGGCCGGGAGGGGCAGATCGCTGCTTGGGCATCGGTCAGTCGGTGGTGAGCAATTGCATTGTGCATCACTTGTCTTTTCTGGGTTTTATTTCTCTCTCTTTTTTTGTTATATTCATTATTATTATTATTATTATTATTGTTATTATTATTATTGTTAGTATTATATTTTACCTTAGTTATTAAACTGTTCTTATCTCAACCCACGAGTTTTACTTTTTTTTGCAGTTCTCCTCCCCATCCCACTGGGAGGGGGGAGCAGCTGCGTGGTGCTTAGTTGCTGGCTGGGGTTAAACCAAGACAGTGTGGTTTCTAAAATAGAAATGGAAACAGCACAGAATCAAATTAAAACTCTTGAAACTTCAGTTCCAGGGTAGAATGTAGCACTGTGCAAACATCCTTGAATCCAAATGGAAATCTGCTGTGATTTTGCAGCAGAACAAATTCTTTTGAAATACTGCTTTTCAGCAAGGTTTGTGGACTTTTATGCATATTCAAAACTGAACTTCATTCATGACCAGAAAAAAAGAATGAAAAGAAATGCGCAAAGTCACATGAAGATTTTCTGCCTCCTACTAATACTCAGAGTTTAGGCACTGCCAGCAGTGACACTATATAAATCCAAAAAGTAACTGACGAGTCTTGGCCAAACAACAGTAACTAAGAATAATAAAGTTATATAAAGAGTTATAACTGTCATTTTGGCCAGATGGGAGTTAGAAAGATAAGATACAAAAGGAAGAGTTTACACTGATGGCCACCTAAGGCTTCACAGATGTCCCTTTTCAGCCATTCAGAACTTCAGAAGGCACCACCCTGAATTTCACAGAACTGACAGGGATAAACAGAGTCACCAACATACACTTTTGCGAGGTAAAGGAAAACATTAAGTAATCCTACCATAGGTTTTTCATTGCACAGCTAATCAGTTCCAGTCCCATATATTAAGTAACAGAAGTGCACAGCTTGTCCCCTTCCCATATTTTACAGAAACTTTCAGTAACAAATAGTTTGGGGTTTTTTACATTATTTTTCCATATTACAGTTCTCAACATATGGGGCCAGTGTCATAATGCAATGGGAATCGTTAAAAAAAAAAAAGAAAAAAACAAAACCACAAACCTGACTGACTTCAGTAGTGCAGAGCTACTAAATATTTTTAGGGTACAAACTGTTTCATATATCAGAAGCTGAAAAAAAATGAGTCTGTATCTTCTTTAACTGCTCCAGTAAAGACAGCCTTTCTCCTACTTTTTAAGGGCAAATTCCACATCTCTGCAGAATAATATCAACTGTTCTTCAAATTCATCCTAGTCATTAGTCCTGTTCGGAGCTTCTTTTCCTACTGTCTTTTTTTCCCTCTGGACTCAGCAGCTCCTATGTCCGGTTGGTGCAAATTCAAGGAAAGAGCAGAGGAATTTCCCATCACCTTCTTAAAGTATTTTCACTTTGACTTCTAAGTAAGCGCAATAACCAACTGTCTTCAGTGTTTCTCTAGGTTGTTCTGTCCAGAGTAATTCCCTTACATCAAAGGGAAAAATGGCACTTTATATCAGTCACTGATCCAGCCCTGTATATTTGAAACCTTAATGGGTTAATCATATACTTAACCATAACAAAACTATAAATGTTGTTTTAACAACAATAAATGATTAAGCAATAAGGACCACATTACGGGAATTTCCCTGGAGACTATTAGATGGCTGGAAGTAGTTGATGGCTTGATTTAGTTTAAAATGCACACTTTTTGGGGTTATTTTTCTTTCCCATTCTATATGTATAATTACACTAAGCTAAGCATCATGCAGTACATCTGGCATTTTGAGGGAATTAATTCCCAGTGCATTAGCTAAGAGGGAATCAATCATATATTTGCTAAAATCACAGGCCTCAGCACTATGAGTAGCAAAAGCCCTACACAGTGTAAGAACTTTCATTGTGTGTACTCAAACACACACACACACACAAACACACACACACACACAAACACGCAGTTAACACGTAAATCAGGAAAAAAATCTTTCTATGTATATACCTATCTGAGGATCAGAATGATGTCACTAGATTTGGTTATTGCCTCCTTGGAGGAACAGGAAATGTATACTCCTTTGCACATAGTGTGCTCCGAAATAGTTATCACTCCAAATGCAGAGAGCTGACAGCTGGTCCTTGTAGTAGGTGCAGTAGCAGAATTTTGCAGATGTTAACGCTGAAATTTTTGTTAAATCCCTGCATGTTCAGATATTATATCCGGGATATTTACCAGGCAGCACTTGGTAAAGAGATTTGGTTGGTTGGTGTCAATTGCTTTGAATTTTTTGTTGTTTTGCTTTTTACCAAATATGAGAAAGGAATCCTGCCAACTAGAGAAGTGGAAATGTAAAGTACTCACAAGCACACTATTTAAGCATAAATCTGCCTCATAAAGCCTACTGTGACAGGCTACCAAGTCTACAGATGTCGGGGTCTCTAGGTCAAAAGACGGCGGTGACTGCCCCATGCAGTGGGTCACAAGGCTCCTAAAGCCAGGGAGACCTCTAAGGCCTGTCCCTGCCATTCCAAAGCCCCCTGCCAAGCTATCAGGCTGTTGATCCTATAGCTTGAAAAATAACTTGAGACATTTCTTGCAGTGGACACATCCCAGGAAATCAGGGTTCCCTGCAGCTAAACACTCATCAACCTGTCTCAGCTGGTCCATGTGTCTTATTTTAATGGATGAGGGGATAAGAAGTAATTTTTGTATCAGGTTATCTGGGAAAGTAACATCTTGTCCTATTTCCAGAATCCCATAGACTTTTATTGTGCATATCAAGTAAACACATGAAAAATGGACAGAATAATGTCAACTGAGAACGTACCATTCTAGTGATGAGTACACATGTAAGCAGTACCAACCTTTCATCAGAATAATTATTTCTTCTATGAAGGTGCTTGGGCTTAGCAGATAATTTTGATCCAGTCATATTTGTAAACATACATGTAGAATACGCTACACTCAATTTATCTATTTAATCTGAGAAACACAAGTCTTCACATATCTGACCTCCATTTAAAATAGTATATAATTTTTATTCATTCAAACCATGTCATTTAGTAAACTTCTTGGCTAGTTTTGCTTTGCTTTTCATTGAATTTCCATACGGAAACCCCCTGTTAGGAAACCAAAACTCAAAACAGTCCTGAAGGAAGCAATGTGGGTGAGCAATCTGCCCTTGAGCTACACTGGGTTGTAACAGTTCTCCTGCTTGGAAAAAAAACATTTCCTCTCCTGACTGTCACTTTATCCAGCTATTTTGTGTAATGTTCTTAGGGCTGTTGTATGGTGGGTTCAGTTACACGCATTTGAATTGCTGTTCAATGTTAAAAGGGTTAAAAAAAGTATGTTGTTACCTGACAGTAGAAAAGCTGGTCAAATTTCTTTCTGTGTGTATATACATATTTGTATCAGAGTTCTTCCTTTGAAGAGCACTGAAGTGTGTATGCATGACCACATGCATGTAACAACTGGAAGGATTTTCATCATTAATTACACCTCTAAACAATTCAGAGATGCCTGGAGGACAACAGGAATTAGATGAAATAGATGAAAAGAATAAAGGAAAACAGCAGGGAGAAAGAACCCTTTGTAATCCTCTCTCACTCATTTTCTATGTATTATAGCTCTAATTACTTCCCTGATGATAAAAAAAGACATGCAGGAGAAAAAAATATGCATATAGTAGGAGAGGAGGGTCTTGAGGTACATATAAACTCAGTCATAATCAGCATCTTTGTGGAGTAGGCTAATCAGTCTTGTGTTAGTCTGCAGGAGCAGTGCTGGGTGCCCATCCTTGAATACTGAGGGACGGACTAGGCCAATGGATATAGCTGGGCTGCTAAGGACTGCCTCATGTCTATATTGCTTTAGGATTAAGACCATCTGGAGTAGCTGGAGAGGTCCAGAACAGTGCCAGAATATAAGCTACCAAACAAATAGCAGGATCTAGTACTTGAACTTGTTCTCTACCTTATTTCTTAGCAATGTGGGTACACCAGTGTGGCTCAGCCATAAGAGACAGATCCCTTAGCCAAGTATGAAAAGGATGGTGGCTAAGATAAAAACAGTCCTTAGATGAATGGTAAGAGTTTCATTTGTATTGTGAACATACTAAGGAGTCACACATATGACCTAGCTATTCAGAGAGCGCTTGAGTAGTGGAGGGCATCAAAGAATCAAAATAAATGTATCAACACCCAAAGCCAAATTCAAAAGGAGGCATAGAGTGAGTGACAAGTGCTGTGGCAAAAACTCCCAGAGAAAGCAATTGTTTCTGTATTGAAAAAGGAGAGTAAAGGAGAGTAGGTCTGATTATTGTAGCAATGAGGTACACCACCCTCCAAAAAAAAAATCACGTCCAATAACAATTTTGCAAGCAAAAGCAACCATGAGCTATTTTAACACCTTTCAAAGTACTCTTTTTCAGAAAAAGCTTGCCCATAACACCATTTTTGGTCAGTGTGCTTTTTTGGGGAGGGGTATGGCTAAAAGGGAAACTGCAGCTTATAGAATGATATATAAGCAAAATTTGTTTATGAGAGAATGTTACATAACCTTCCAGCATCCTGACATTTCATACAACATTCATACTAATTGTGGAAACTTAGCAGAACTTTATGAAGCCTCAAGCTTTATTTTTTTTCTTTGTTTTTCTTCAAAAACACAGTAGACGTGAGAGCAAAAGGTGATCACTTGATTTGGAATTGGGCCTAGGAAAAGGCAGAGAGGGGTTTTATTAGAAGGCAATATATTTTTGCAAAATATTAGTTTCAAAACAATTTTGTGCAAATTCAGCTTTCTACAGTTGTAATGCAAGTATTGTGAATAGTGTTCCTCTAATCTGTCAGCTAATTGTATGCACTTAAAAATGAAAAAAGAGAAAACCTGCATTCTGGCTCCCCTGTAGCTATCCTCAGTTTCCACCAACTATACTAGATTCTTCTTTCTAGTCCATCCTTAACAATGCTTACGTATAAGTTGCCCATATATGATTTTTTTAGGACATTTTTGTGTTTAGGCGATTAACTTTCCTTCAGGTAGTGGGACATTACTGAATAAATGCTTCTTATTAGATGGTATTGTCATTTTTTTTTTTATTCTATCACCATGAGGAAAAAAAAGCCTGACTAGCAGTTTCCTTCTGGGTTATGGAAAGTATTCTCAGTGGAGAATAACACTAGTGTGTTTATCAGTACAGTATCTCAGTACAATTGAAAGACATTCATCCCTGTCCGTCCCCCCCCACCACCCCCCACCACCCCTTCAGGAGAGTTAAATAAAACAGTACTAGTCATTTCTGTCGCAAAGTTGGATTCAAACCTTTTCTTTGGTTTTTCACTGCTTTTGGATTGAACCTTTAGTTTGCTGGAAGTGCTTGCTGGTTGCATTCATGTTTGCACAAACTTCTACTGGGGAGGAGCAGCCCTTTCTCTTCTTCTGAGTGGTTTTGTCCTGCTGTTTCACATCACAGCTGCTGTTTGCTGGTGGTCTTTGCTGCTACTTCTCCCTCATTTGCTTCTGGTTTCTGGACCTCTCCCAACAAAGTGGGGAAAAAATTAAATGTTTAACCTTCTTTAATTTTTTTTTTTTTTTTTTTGCGGGGGGGGAGGGTTGTTTGGGGTTTATTTTGTTTTTACTCATTTAGTCACTGTTCAAACTGGGTACCTTACAGATGAGTGAGAATGATCTTTAACATATGTACATCACATACAGCATTCCAACATATGGGGGATTTTTGCAAGTATTTGCAATTAGATATAATCTAATGCATTCCAAAAACAAAAATAAATTATTATTCAGAAACACACTTTTATGAGCCATGGATTCAGGTAGCATAAGGAAGTCAGACTCAAACCTGTATTAATTTGGGGTATGGTTTAGAGTTTGGCTCTGAGGCAAAATTAAGGTTAGTTTTCAGGCCTGTCTTCATACATAACAGTGGCAAACTCACATACAGTTTCTTCCTTCTTGGAGCAAAATCTGATGAAAACAGAATTTGGCTGTGTCCAAATTGGAGCTATAAAAGAGGCCCCTTCTAATTTTGGATTTGACCCGGGATCAAAGCCACAGTGGTGGGTTTAGAACAGAGTGTTCACATCTGATCCTTTCTCCCTGATATTGGAAAGATTTGGATATGAGGTTCTGGGTTTGGCTCATCTGTATCCGGGAATGATAGTGAACCTTGCCAGTGGCAAGACAAGTCTCTCCTCAGCCCACTTCAATTCAAACAGAACATATCCAGTAAATTAAAACCACTAAGCAACAGGAAAGACTTTTAAGTGAAGAAATAATAGTCATAGAAACATCCTATGCCGGATCTTCAGCTGCCACAAAGGAGCATTTTGCCATCTGTGTCATCATTTACAGAAAATGACAGCAATTTTACCACCACCTGAGTCTATGGTAAAACTTTAATCAAATCACATTCTCAGACTCAAAGACCATTGAAAATTGCGGCCTCTGACTGAGATGTGGATGCAGAAACTTGCTTCTCAAAGGTGAGGTGGCCAAAGAATCTCTAGGGAGTCTCTTTTTAGATGGATATCAAAAAAAAATTACAAACATTTATGTTTAAATCCTTTAGCGAAGAGTTTTTATCTCATGCTTTCTAAACTGCTCATCTATATAAAGTGCTTTCAACTAAAGAGGAAATACTTTTTTTACTCATCTATATCCATCATAACTGTCCTGATACTTGTTTCAAGCAATTAAGGGAAATCCAGTCGTGCAGGAGAACCTTCTATGGCTGAAGTACTAAGTCCAGTTTCTGGTTCTGCCAGAGATTTATTTACCTTGCAACCTACAGCAAAATGCTTAGTTCCTCTGTACCTGAAAGTTTATATTTCACTCACTTTTACTTTTTTTACCCACTTTATAATTCCACTCAAAGATACATGTTTTCTAGGATAAGAAAATATTTTCAGTGAACACTTTTCTAAGGCAGCTAGAGTCTGGAATGGAATTTCTTCTTAAAGCAGTTCAACCATCATCTTTGACTGAGGCTTGGAATATGTTTGAAGTTTCCACATACAAAGGGATTTCAGTCTTGGCCTACCAGATACTGAGGAAATACTGTAGTCAATGGGATACTGAGGGTCCTCCCCAGACTTTTACAAAGTCGAATGGTCTCCACTGTGTTTTCCCCTCTGCACTGCCTCATAGAAACCAGCTCAGCCCTCCCACTCTGGTCTCTGTTCACCACTACTGAACGTCCCAGTGGCAGCCAGTCTCCATTATCTTTCATGAGAACTATACCCACCCTCCATGTGAGAACTGTCCACTCAGTTCCCATTATTCTTCCATGTGCTTCTGAATTCAGACGCCTCACGCAAACCACCTTTCCATCCCCATCGTCCAGCTTGTCCTGGCCTCACTGTTTCTTAGACCAATATGCTTGGAGAGGTGCAGTCTCCCTTCACATCCTCATTTCATTTCAGTTTATTGCTTACAGTTGTGCAGTTTTTCTCCCTGGGTCCCACCTCTTGAAAAGACAACCTAACCTCTCCTCCATTCACCATTTCAGTCCTTCATCTCAGGTTCTTTCTGTCTTGTACTGGCCTCAGACCCTCATTATAGTATTGAATGGCTTTTGTCCCAGCTGCATATGAAGAAAACAGATTTTTCCTCCACAATGCGCTGACACAGGAGAACAAGCTTTTTCCTATCATTTCAGGCATATGCCACTGCACATGAAAATTCAGGAAACTCTTGCTCATCTCCAAGGCATATGATAGACATATTGAAAAGTATTAAAATCACAGAGTTAAAATTAATTTAGCTCTAATTTAGGTATCTAAAAGTTAGTAAGTTTGTTCTCTGACATATTCACTATAAACTCCCATCTCAGTCTAAAAAACAGGTGATCACTTTGCCCAATGGTAGGTCCTTGTTACCAATCACAAAGATACAGGAATGTTGCATAGCAAAGATCATAACTTTTGTGCTTGTTTAAAAATTGGGGGTGGGAGTGGTGGAAGGGGAGGGGAGTTAATGAGACTTGTAAGAACAAATAGTTCACCCCAATGTGATTCTTAGAAATAAATGAAGATGGGTTTGTTGTTTTGGGGGGAGGGAAGGGGGTGCGGGTGTCCCAAAAAAAGAATCGTTTTAGCTAAGAATTTTTAGTTCAAGTGTTGAAACTGGAAAAGTAAGAGCTATCTAAAAGCAGAGCTTTCTGATGGAAAGTCATAAACAAACCCAGTAACAAGTAGTGCTAGCAGGTCTGTCTAGAAAATATTTGTTGTGTATTGTATGAAGCTGTAGCTCAGTGAAATATATTTGGAAAGGTGGGGAGATTAACGTGATCTTAGTGGCTATCTCCAGCTAACAGATTCCCCAGCATTTAATGGCAACAGGATAGCTTTTGTGATGAGCTGTCAACAAAAGTTCTGGGCAAGAAAATAAATTTGGGAAACTCTTCCTCTTCAGAAATGACACACTGGATCACTGGAGCAATTGTTATTTCCATGTGGAAGACAACACGTGTGAAAGCACACAAAGTGCAAGAATTTTGAAAAAATAACTTGTAAAGTTATGCTAAGGTATCTTTAGAGACTTCTAATGTATAACAGGTCTTTATTTATTTAAGGGTTAAATTTCAACAGCATTCATTTCATTTGGCATTACCATAACCATTTTAGCTTCCAAACAGACTCAAATATTACTACTGAAGTGTTTGTAACCCTGACCAAAGTTTTATCCTAAACTATGTAGTATAGATAATAAATTTTGCAATCAGCTTGAGTTTTCAGGGGCTTGATAGTGAAGTCTCTATCACAAGTTTGTGCTGGGATTATCTACCTGCATAAAGATAATTTTGTGCATGTAGGTTTGAGAAATCACATTCCATATTGTCATATCTATGGGTTAGTTTAAAAATAAGGAAATATTTTAAAACATAAAGATAAATATATGTTGCTATCTGCTCCTGCTCTTTAGTTTGTTAAAAAATATATTTGTTAACTAATCCCTGTTTATCTTCTTGTGTAATATCCAGACGATCAAAGCTGTTGAGATGAGATCATCATCCCAGTCCTTCACAATTAGTCATTCATATAAATGCACCTGTATTGCAAATAACAGGCTTGAGGAGAGGAGGGGAGAAGAAAAACACAACTTTTGGCTAATCTTGGGTGGTCTCTCTACCCATGTTAGATTAAATATGTTTTTTCACAACAGGTGACTTTTTAATTGTTTTCTTATGGCAACTCATTTATTCTAGAGGTTTTTGTTTGGCTCGTGTTAGTTTTCTAAGTTAATGACTGTGTGACAACATGCTGAGTACAGGTGGCAAAAAGCAATGTTAAGACTGTGGGTATTACAGCGTGTTCGTGAGGCTACCGGTGTAGAGCAAATCCAGCTTGCCTTGATCCTGTGGGTCCTCCCTGGGATCCATGGTTTGGAAAATGGGGACCCCTTACCTCTCCAGAGCCTGTAAGTGTCTTCAGAGAAGACAAGAGCAGAACGGGCAAATCCAGAACATTCTGAAGCGGAAGCTCAGTGTGGTTTTCACAAACATCATTTTTGTTTTCTTGAATGCCAGGAGATTTCCTTGATGTGTAAATGAACTATACCAAAGTGATCATCTGGATCACTAGAATTCCTTCATCTAGTGGGCCAAGGGGAATCCTGGTGATGAATTGTGAAATTCTTCCTCATCACCCCAGCTGGATGCATACATGTTGAGTCTTTCCTATGATCGTCCTGGATTCTCTGCAATTTGTGCTCCAAATTGTCCATCCTAACAAAGGCAACAGCAGGAAAAAGCCAAGAATTGCCCGGCAAGATTCAGTAGAGAGAAAACTGTCCTAGCTATCAGACATAAATAGCTGAATCCCCATATCATGGCTTACCAACCACTGCTGGCAATAAAATAATGGGGCAGAAGCAACAACAAAATAATTAAACCCAGGCAGCACAGACCATACTAAATTGCAGGACAAAAGCTACACAGAGAGTATCAGCTGTGGAAGGAGCAATTAACCTGGCTAATGGGTCTGATACTTACATACGTCCCTTTCTGTCACAGAAAACATATGGTTGTAATTAGCTGACGTAAAGGAAATACCATCTGAAGCCCCTGTTTTCCGATTGGGACGACCTCTGGCCCGGTAAGAAGACAGTTGGAAGTATTTGCTCAGTGTTGGTTAGCTACGTATGTAGTGGGTGGGGGGCAATTTGAACAAATAGGAGAGGATTTGCCAAGTATGTTTAAGCTACAAAACTATGCCGTACCACATAACAAACTGAGAGCACATTTAAAGCAGGTTGGAACTAAAATAAACCCTATGCTACTGCCAAATGCACAGTTGTTATTAAAAAAAAAAAACAAAACAGAAAAGAAGGTTTCTACTTTATTCTCATCTGGAAGTACTAATGACACAACAGGTTCTCAGTGGTGCGAGTGTAACACGTGTTGGGGAGGCCAAAGTTTTCAATCTGTTTGACACACTCAGACCCTCACTATAGAATATACCTTAAAATGCAGAAACATTGCAACTTTTATTCAGGTCAAATGAGATGTCATCTGCTCTGTCTCCTCTCCTGCTTCTTTCTCTGCTCTGTCTTGGATGGTTCTGTAAGATGCACGTAGAACCTCTGTTCTAGGCTTTTCAAGTGGTTGTAGTCTATTCAGTATGTCTTTTTCCTGAATCATCTTCTTCTGAGAAAAAAATTATTTCCCATATAGAAAAATACATTTGCTACAAAGAATTTCAACATACTGTAGCATCTTTAAAACTATGACATGCAAGAAAAGTGATATATTTCTCTTTCAAATTCTAGATGTCAGTTTAAAAGTTTTATAAAAAACTCTCTTTTAAGTTCGAAATTTCTGAGGAAAAAAATTAAGATACTCCTATTTCATTTTTTGAAAACAAGTTGGTTTAATTCTATTAAGTTCAGTAAGACTTTTCTATGATATTTGTTATTTGCAAATATTGTACATGTGGAATGACTATGTCCAAATTAACTCGAAATGTATGTTTAACAGATACGAAAATCAAAATCCGTGGGAGTTTTTCGGTCAGCTCAGCTACTGATTTTGCACAGCTTAATAAAAACCAGAACATCTACTATGTATGTATGTATTTATTTACTATATTTTGATGATACAACATGAAAGAATTCAGGGAATCCATACTTCTAAGGGAATATAATAAGATAATTTCATCATCTAAAAGCACTCATATCTTATGTTGTGTTACACATCTTCAGGAGCAGGCTGTGCAAGCGATTGTTGATTTTTTTTTTTTTTTTTTGCCAACAGACTCCAGAATGATTTTTTTAGTCTTTTCATGTAAAAAGCATGAAGAATTCTTAGGTAGCTCAATCTTTTTCATATTATAGCAAAAGGCTGTGGTTCCCTACCCAAAAACTCCACAGCTTCAGTATTCCCATTCATACAGATACACTGGAGATATCCAAAAAGAATGAATTGTGGAACACATTTTAGCTTTCTTTCCAATGAGGAGGAGGCCATTAAGCCTGGAAGCATGCCAGATAGTGATAATCATCAGTCCTTCTGGGGCTGTTTTATAACTTTGCAGCTGTATTGTTGGCTACAATTTGCAGTTCCAGAGATATCGCTTTTTCTGGTTTTGTTTTTCAGTTGGATTGGATAGGAGGCACATTTTCTTAAAAAAAAAAAAAAAAAAAAAAGGCAGCAAAAAAAAAAGCAACTTTTTAAGGAGAAGGGGAGCTGTTGCATCTTTTAGTCACTGTAATGTCAACACCACTTAGGGCAAATTTCAAGCGTTCACCATTCTTAGACTCTTCCAGCTGCCTGCACTGTGAGTTGTTAAAAGACCAGAGCATGAGCCATAAAATGTGTCTGTGGGTGTTAGCTAACAATTTGCAGGTGCATATCATCCCAGTAAAGCTTTCAAATGATATGCAATTTATAAGCTATGTTTGAAGCTCATAATGGTTATGTCTGAGCAAATTAGTATCTTTTTTTTTGCTTCAGATTTTGAGAGTCCCATCAAATTGATGGGAGAGGGGACAAGAAGGAAAGGTTGTTGTTTCAAGCATGCAAAAGTCAGACAAAAAAGTTCTTGCATTCAGTTTTTGTTAAATGAATTGGGGCAGAAAGAAATATTGTTCCAAAGAATTTTACATGTTCAATAGTGCACCTGGAAGGGGAGGGGCAAGCAGTACTTCCCTGACTGAAAGCTGAAATCAATGATGAGTAATGATTTGGGTAAAACAAGGAATAATCTACAAATATTCACCAGTTATTAATCCATCCTTTAGTGAGATTTGCGTCCTTATTATTTTTCTTATATTTCTCTAGAATTCAATACTTAAAATCTTGGTTCAAGTACAGAAATGAGGACCAGCAAGTGGTGATCTCTCTTAACATTGTAAGTGTTAAATCTGTCATGGAATATTTAACACATTAAATGTTTGCAGTTCTGCTTTGAACAAACTGTTTAACCTGCTCCTTTCTCTCTATGAGATTCCTACATCATGGAGGTGTTCATGGCTTTTACCAGGTGGCTGTAAGTTGCACAGTTAATGGAGTCCTATAGTAGAGGAAGTTTGGCATAACAGAGCTCCAGAATCTTGCCTTTTAATCCCAAAGTGCCCCAAAACGGCAGAGCTGCGAAGTCCATAGGTGTAATGTTGGGAATGAACCTCATACTATGGAAAAGGAGTTATAAAAGCTGGTACATTCTTTTCTGGACATATTGGGTAGGATTCATTTAGCTGCATATGGACAGCTACAGTGCAGGTGTCTGTGTCCAAAATAGTCACTCCCTGTATGCATGATGTACTTGAGGGTGAACCATACACCATTTCATAAAGTATTGACCAGAGGAAAAAAATCCTTTCATTTCATAGTTAAAGAAATAGACTGGCCATTTTCTAGGCTTCAGAGCGGAATCAAATATTAATTACGTGTGTTCAGCAAGTATGGATATATCTGAAGACAAGAGGGATTTGGGGTGCTTATAGAGCAAACATGACAGATTATGCATGCTGGCAATTTGTACTGGAAAAATTGGGTTTCCTAAACTAGTGAAAACTTTTTGTTTAGACTTATTTTTTTTTATATATATGTACATACACATATAAATGTGTGTGTATATATGTATAAAATATATTTTATGTATATAAAAATCTAAACTTATATATTTTTATATATATATATATATAGACTGACCGTATTTAACCACTATTCAGCATTAAAATGGCATAATTATATCCAGTTTAGTGCCATATTATCTTATGATTATTAGAATTATGACAATGAATTTTAATTAAATTATTCATTGTTGGCTAGCTATGCAATTGCAATGGGTTGCCACTATTCTTTTCAGTCTAGCATTTGAGTAACGTAGAAAGGGTTGCACAGTAAAGAAAGGTAGGTATGTGTATGTTGATACAGAATGAGAGCCTCCAGAAGTGCGATGCTGAATAAGAGCAAGCCCATAACGGAAGAATGCCATGCTGTGTTTAAAGATGCTTCAAGCATATTTGGTGATGACAGTTAAAGTCCAATTATCTCCAAAAAGATTACTCCTGAGATAAATCCCATCAAAGACAGTAGCACGTAGACAATGTAATCACCTCTATCTTAGGATAAATATATACTTATCCAATGGAGCCATATAGAAATTGAGCTGTGAGAAAAACTAATATGATACCGAAATAAGGGGGGGGAGAAGCACAATTTATTTCTCTTTGGCATGATTAGAGTAAAAATACATTTTCACAGAATAATTAAATTAGATTTTGTTGTAGAAAAAAATGAGAAACAAATATAACAAAACATAAGGTCAAAATATTTTTTCAAAACTGAATAACTGTTCTTATCTCTGAAAATAGCCCTTCAGACAGTTGGGCTTGATTAATAATCAAGCTCTGTATAGCAAAAAACCCCATTGCTAAATCATTTCAAATTAAATGAATTCCATCCTGATGAAGGGAAAGAAGCAAATTAGTCAAGAAAAGCTGCTTATACAGGGTTATATTAATTCATACTTTTTTTTGATTCTAGAATTTAGAGTCCTTCTGAAAGTGTTAAGGTTTTTACATCATCACATCTTTAAAAATTAATTATATGCATCAAACTGAATGGTAGTTTAGTAAGAGGGATGATACTTACCAAGTGATGCTCAAAGTACATTTTGATTTTCATTTCAGACTCCTATAGGAAAAAAAAAAAAAGAGGCATTCTTAGCCTTGAGGATCTATCACGCTAAATTACTTGAGATTTTCTTTTAAAGTTTTTCTGTTGTCTGAATATTTGCCATATGAAGATTTTAATGTTACATGCTTTGTGAAACAACTTACATATTCCAGGTTGCACTGTAACATTTGCAGACGTATATACTCTAGTACTGACTAGGAACATTATTAATGTAAAAAAGAAGTCAACAAATTGTAATAATAACTGAAAACAGACAGATTTTCCCTCCTGATCCATGTATAGAGTTCACCTTGAGACATAAATAATGAAATTATTTGAAAGCTGAAGATGGCCCTAAGAAAGGAACTGAAAAAAACCAACAAAATGTCAACTTTTTTTCTCAGACACCGCACTTTTTCCCTGGGGCTGGCTATTTTAATTTTATTTTATTTCTGTTGTATTAAATTAGTTAACCCCAGAACTCCACTGAGAAATAGCCTTTCCCTTTCTGAGGGGGCCTGGAGACATGGAATGGAACAGCAACAGGCAACCTTCCCTACAAACAATCATGCAACAGACTGAAAACACAAATAACACGTGGGAAACAGTTACGTGTAGATTTTCAGCTCATTCCGCAAGAAGACTGAAATGTAGCATAGTTAACCTCAGTGCACTTCCTGTAGAGTGGAGCCACTCAGGATTCTTCATCTTTGTAAAGCACTTGAGATGTGTGTGAGAAGAGAAAGACAAGTGCAAAGCATTATTATATTACTGTAGAAAGCCAGAAGAAAGTTTCAGGACTAGAAAGAAATCAAAGAATGAAAGAAGAGGGGATTTTTTGGGTTGGGGGGGCGTGGGTGTCAATTTTTTTTTTTTTTAGTGGCTTCTAATTTTATGTGCTCCTCTGGCCGAGCTACATACTGAAAGTTTAGTGTCTAGGACTGTACTTCAGGTCTCAAGAAGGTTTTTACTACAATCTTGTTTCTCTGAGATTTGTTAGAATTTTAGCATCTCTATGACCTAAATCACGGATCACTCTTCAAACAACCCTTCTTCAGCTGCAATGAATATGCAATCACTTAAGGCTTTTTGCAGCCGATATTCCCGAAAGCCTTTGCAGATAACCTTTCCCCCCAAGAAAAAAGAAAAACAAACCAAAACAGAACAAAATATCACAAACAAACAAAAAAACCCAAACCCAGACAAAACAAAAACCTGTAAATGTTATTTCATGCCACTGTTACATCTACTTAGAATTAAGTTCCTTTGGTAAAATTTTCCACGGTATTGGCCTCTGTTAGGTGCTCTTCTTGCTTTTCTCTCCATCTTTATAGTAGCTATGACATTTTTAGTACAATATGATTATTTTATTTCTTTCTACTGAGAAACTGGTTTTTTTCTCAATTATAATCAACTTCTACTGTAGTATTCCTGTCCTACTGTAGTAGTAACTTCTCACTTGGATTTAATGGACTGTCAGCCTCTAGTTACTGTTTATACTTAGGAAAAACAGATATTTGTGATTCCCAAAGTATAAAATAACATTCATTTTTTCAGTATATTATGTTCACTGAGAAATTATAATATATTTATATTATTTGTCATAACCAAGATTATATTTTTAGATGAAGGGAAACTGAAATGTCCCTAACTCTGTTTGGTTCATTAGAAAGCTGCTTTCTTGTTTTTTGTTTTTTGAGAAAACGTAGTCTTATTTTTAAATTCAGCTTTCTCTAGAGGAAAAAAAAATACCCAAAAAGGTCTGAAAAACAAATTCTTCAGTTTTTGGGCAGTTGGTACAATGTTTTTTCATAACTAAAAGCAGGCCTATTGTGATTCGAAGTAGTTCCATAGTGCACTGAAGGTGTTTGGTTCCTGTTCCATCCTCTAGGCTCAGTGCCTTGTCAAGACTTCTACCATTGATAACTGAGCCACATGAACTGGCTAAGAGACAGCAGAAGGGGTTTATGACAGGAAATATAGTCCAGTCAGATGAAGCAACTTACTATGTAACATAATGATGTAGAATCTTAACTTTCCTTTTCCAAATTACATAAAGAATTGCAGCATCATTTTGAATGCAAGTTTTTGCCTTCTATTCAATGTCTCTAGTATTTTCAAAAGAAGCCAAATATGTCTTCAGAAAGCTTCAGATAATCCCGCCAAACCCAGTCATATAAATTCTTGATCAAAAATCTACTTTCAGGTCCAACAGGTTTATTTGTTTGTTTGTTTGTTCGTTTGTTTTAATATAGATCTTACAGGGAAAGAGCAATGCTACAACCCTCCTTTCCATTAAGTGGCAATTACTTATCCTTTCACAGGTCAGTTTTCTCCTTAAATCTGATCACTCTTATTAAAAAATTAAAAATTGCATAAAGGGAAGTAAGAATTTTATTAAAAAGAGAAAGTTAAATGTAGACTTGACAGATAAAAATAATATAGGTTTCCTATCTGCTGGCAGGAAAGGTTAGGAGTGTAGTATTTAAGTCTGTGGCAAGTCATGTTATGGATGAGAGGATTGGAAGCATTTTGTGAACCCTCCAGAACTTATTTTCAAAGGTTTTGATGTCAGGAAACTTGTTCTATTATAGAAAACATTAGTTCCCGTCATTTAAAGCATTGTTTGTCAAGTAAGACATAATTACTAAAATCTGGGTTTTTTAACTTAGTGGAGGGTTTAGCCAAGACACCAATAAACATTTTTGTGTGGAAATAAGTCTTGCTCTATTCCTAAAACTACTGAAGGATGCGCTCTATACTTTTGTATAGAAAGCCAGACACCTTCAGTTTTGCCAGAGATAAATTTAACTACAGCATTAGAAGGTTCTGAATTATGTTGTAATTTATAACACACATTCTTAATTTTCTCACATTCCTCTTCCATATGTATGTGAAGGGAAGACGAGCAAATAAATATTGTCTGACTAGGAAATAGGGATTTGGGCCCCTTTGGATCACAGGGTTCAGATGGGCAGAAAGATCCAATCCCATCTCAATTGATTAGGACTTTTTCTTAATTAGAGCTCTATTAGCGACTGAAAGTTATGGAACTGATGGTAGTTATTTGGGTTTTTTTTATGTATTTCTCTCCTGGATTTATGAAGAATATAGAAGTATTATATTAAGCATACATTCAGACAATTAAGTTTTTTTTTTTTTTGAGAAATTGGGGTTTTCTAAAGTTCATTTGTTGATTCCTGAATATTAGTGGGATTTATGTCAGGGAGACATGTGACTATATCAGCTGCAATCTAAGTTTCTTAAGAACCTAATCTAACAGGTTCTTACTGATGCAGAATCAGTACAAAGTTAAGAGTACATATTATCTGCTTTGTTTTGGAGGTTGGAAAAACAGAATCCTATTTCATTAGAGACCTATAAATTCAAAGTGAAGGCTTTTCACAATATTTCCCACAGTGATTTTTACAAGTAAGCTTGGAATGTAACCATGCCTTGTGATCTCCTCTCCTGTGTTTCCTTTGTTCGCACTGATAAGTGCAACAGTGATTTCAGACTACTTCTGGGCAATATAAGAAGTAATTTACACATAATCAAACACATTTCATTAATTATTCACTTTCTTTTTCAGTCTTGTTTTTTTTCTCTGTTGGCCTTTACATTGTTGTTCACTTGCTAAAGCACTTTGTAAAAAAATGCACAAAAATAAATGATAGAACAAATTACTACAAGCAATGGAATCTTGTTCCTAATATGTAAAAACCATAATGGACTAAAACTAGCGACCTAATATTGACAGCATTTGTCATCAGCTGCATATGGAAGAGAGCAAAATCAAATTCATGGAAGGAGTAGAAAAGTATTTTTATTCAAAGGATATGTTTTAGAATAAAAAGGATTGCCCCTGACTAATAGCCACCTTCAGAGAAACTGACAAAAGAAAACACTGCTTTACTCAGACCTATATTGCATTGACAAGAAAAAAGCAGCAGTGAGAAAAGAAAGCTGTAACAAGGAAAGAAAGAAAGTAATACAGCTTATAAAAAAAAGAAGAAAATATCTGAAACAGTTGTCACCTGACTATTCAAAGTGCAATTTCCACTGTAAAAAAAGGCATTTGATATTCCTGGATGCAATCTGATTGATCCTCAACCCACTGAAGTCAATGCAAGATCCTTCACTAGCTTTAGTGATAAAAGGAAAAGCCTGAATAGAAGAGACAATAGAAATTATTCCTATTCATAAGATGGGACAGTTAACCTGTTGTACAGTATCAAGGAACTTCTAAGTGAAAGTAAATGCAGGTTTTGTCCTTTTGAAGGCCTTATCTCTTTCCTCATACGTTATTCCAACATTCCAGTGTAAGTGAAAGTCAAACTTAAAATGTTTTCCTGAAATTCTCCATTAGAATAGAATAGACTATTTCAGTTGGAAGGGACGTACAATGATCATCAGGCAATCCAACTGCCTGACCAATTCAGGGCTGACCAAAAGTTAAAGCATGTTATTAAGAGCATTGTCCAAATGCCTATTAAACGTTGACAGGCTTGGGGCAACCACCACCTCTCTAGAAAGCCTGTTCCAGTGTTTTACCCCCCTCTCGGTAAAGCAATGCTTCCTAATGTCCAGTCCGAACCTCCCCTGACACAGCTTTGAACAGTTCCCACATGTCCTGTCACTGGATCCCAGGGAGAAGAGCTCAGCACCTCCCTCTCCACTTCCCCTCCTCAGGAAGCTGTAGAGAGCAATGAGGTCGCCCCTCAGCCTCCCTTTTCTCCAAACTAGACAAGCCCAAAGTCCTTAGCTGCTCCTCATAGGACATGCCTTCTAGCCCTTTCACCAGTTTTGTTGCCCTCCCCTGGACACATTCAAGGACCTTCACATCCTTCTTAAATTGTGGGGCCCAGAACTGCAGGCAGTATTCAAGTTGAGGCTGCACCGATGCTGAATACAGTGGGATAATCACCTCTTTTTACTTGAATCAGATAACATAAAATAGATCAGTTTTAATTCTGAGGTCAAAAATTATTGTTGTTTGGAAGGTTTTTTTGTTGGAGGTTTTTTGTTATTTTGAAATTGATTGATTGCTTTTGTTTTGACTTTTGTTTACAGCACTGAATTTAGCAAGATAGGAATAAAGATTTGAGGAGTGTTCAAAAAACAAGGATACTCATTTAGAAATCCCTTTCCCCTATTCTAGAAAAATAATGAAAGGGAGAGTAGGCTTTGTTATAAAAACTTTGGTATTTTTATTTCTTTTACTCAGCTTAACATGTGAGAGGCTGATGGCTCATGGGATAGGCCTGGGAGTAGATTGGCAGAGTATTATTTGGGCTCCCCCTCCCACCATTGTCTCTCTGAGCATCTTTGTGGGTGTGCAGACAAGTTTTATTGCATAACCTAACCTAAGTCTTACAAGTTAAGCACAGGCTAAGTCTCTGAAGGCTCATGTAGATAGGTCCAAACTCCACTTGCCCATACTCGGAGCTGGTCAGCTGCACACACTGACTGGGCAGCATACCATACATGACTGTGACTACTGGTAAAGAAATGGCTTCTATCCATCCAGAAAAAAGCCTGAACACAGGAGCATGGTTCCAGTGCACTGACAGTATAGACACATGACTTTATTTAATTACCTACTACCATCTAAATATTTAGCCTTTCATTTATCTGCACATATGCAAAATAGATGTCACAAAACCTGCCTAGTTCATTCACCACAGTATTGTGAGACTGACAGTCACTGAATTATCAAATTAATGTTATTTTTACAAGTGACTGATACTTCTCCAGATAGCAAAATCTGAAGGTAAATACTTTCCAGTTTGCCCTCCTGTTGTATTTTCTTTCCATCTTGCTATGATCCTACTCTTCTAGAAACTGAATCAGCAGGATGGGCATTATTCTGTGGTCAGTAGCTGAGAAATCAGGGGATCTCAACCCTAAAGAGAGCCAAGTCCCAGCTCTGTCTTGAAAAGAATCTGCTATTTGTTTGTATAATCCTTTAGATTTTGTCTCTTTTTTATCCCCTGCTATTCATTTCCTGTCGTCGTCACATTGGCACTAGGGGAGCATAAAGGCCTGTATTCATTCAGCTTAGCTTAAAAACTTAATTACCACATTAAATTGATGCAAGCTTCAGCACCTAAGAAATAAACAGCTTGCTGGAGGTGGCAGTCTTATGCTATTGACTTACTTAAGAGGCCTGAATGCAGATGTGGCACTATTATCCTGCAACACAGGAGAAAGTGTATTACCATTGCTGGTAGTAGGCCACTGGCTTTGTACTGAGTTTGTAAGGCCTCAGGACTGAAACTTGTCAGTTTTGCTTTTTGTGAACTTTTCTTGTCTTACCTGGAACTCTGTTTTCACTTGGTTTAGCTGTAACTGTAATTTTTCTAATGATGAGTCGCCTACTCTTAATTTGGAGTCTTTGCTTTTCATATGCTATAACCAAAGTTTTATACAGATAATAGCAACCAGTAGTTTTTCTGCGTAGGAGAAATTCTTTATGACTCTAATAAAAATATGTATGAAGAAATACAGGCCTGGTATGAAAGCAAATGCCTTGAGAAGTGGGGACACAAGATGCAGTGGAGAGGAGTACAGGCACAGGATGATTAGAGTCAGGGTAGAGACTGATGCTGGAGACCCCATAGCTCAAAACAACTCACCAGTGGTCACTTAAAAAAATGCAGATCTGGAGCTTGACAAAACCAGCTTTAGTCGTAACACAGAACAAGTACCTGATTATGTAAAATGCACCATATACAGTAAATTTGGATTCACCATGAACCTGCAGACAAGTGAAGGAAGAGCAAGCTGTAAAACAATGTTAGCAAACATATAAAAAGTGGATCCTAGAGTAAGGAAGATGAAAACATCAACGTCATAGTCCTCCTGGTGGAGGAATCTAGATGCCTCCGACTCACTGTACCCCACCCATACTAGACCAAAGCTATGAGTGTTAGAACCCCAAGGAGCAGGAAAAGTGAACATCACACCAAGAAAAGGGTTAGAAGCTAGGAAGTGCATGTATAACGATTTTAACTGTGTTCTTGTTAATAGTAGTAGTAATAATAATAAAAATAATTAATAATAATAATAAATTTATGTATAATAATACTTGTTTTTTGTTTTCTTTCTCTTTCATTTTCTGTAATAATTAGATCTGGACTAATAATAATTCTGTGATTAGACTGTTAAGTTTTCAACTATAGTAGCATATAAGTTCATACTTATATATATCAACTTTCATATAAGTTATGTTTTCTCTTTTGCTCATAAAAAGTTTTTGAGCAACAGACTGCTCTCCAGGGCTCTGGTGCAGGCAAATAAATAGGAAGGCCATGGGACTCCTTTCTGAGCTACTTTGGTGAGCGATAAGAAGTGATAACACCCATGGAGAGGGGATATCACCTAATCAGTGACGAGAACTGCCTGTTTTGCTAAGACTAAAAAGTGCCCTGTGTCTTCATAAGATCCGAACAGTTGGTTACTGTCTCTTAGACAGTTAACAATGCAGCTATATACAGCTGTGGAAAATAAAACAGTTGTTAAATGCTATGAAATCCATAAAAGACTGCCTCAGTTATAATGCAATGGAGAATCAGCCTGATATTGTCCAAATGGCAAGTCCAGTAGATCATCTTTAGAAAGGCAAATTCCTCAATGCTGTTTATACATGAACCTGAAAGAAAAAGAATCTGAACCCATGTTCTTAAAGCTATTTGACCACATTAAAATCCCCTTTTCTTGGTACAGCCTGTTACCTCTTTGTTATGCAGTTAGTGAATGCATTTTAATAGCTCAATGTGAAGTTCATAAGAGGATCACATGCCTAAATATTATTTTGAGTATTATTTTTTAATGCTTTCCAGCTCATTTCCTTTTTTCCTGCTGATACCACTAAAAGGTCTGCCAAGAACACACTGGCAAATGGTAAGGACTCAAATAATGAACATCTCATCCAATGTTTTGTGGGTAATTAGGGGATTACATGTCTTCAAGAATAAGGCCACCTTTTATTAGTCATAAATTGTTCATTTCTATGGATTTTTATTACCTCATGTCAGTATTATGTTTAAAGCTTATAAAAGCACATAAATATTTCCAATTTTGAACATTCAGAGCTCCAGCATTGAAGAATAAAACAACCTTCCGTCAGATGCCCCCCCAATTATTTCTTGTCATTCATGAGCAACAGCTTAGTTCAGTCAATATAGGTACGTCTGATAGTTGGCTGGATGCTACTAGCTGTTGGTTTGCAACCTATTCTAGTAGAAATAAAAGCAAAGTTAACAGGAGATACATTAAGTGGCTTATTTATTAGAAAGGTTCCACAGCTTTCTGTGGGGCAAAAAAAAAAAAAAAAAAAAGACCAGTTCAAGTTTCCATAACTTGGCATCATCTTCTGCCATATTACTCACCGAATTACTCACCGAATCTTTCATGAATTACAGAATAATTTATTGTGTTTGCATATCTGGCTAATGAGCTATATTATATAGTTGTTTTCTTAGAATATTCTGCCTTATTGATTAGGGTAAGAAAATCAAAATAGTAATCCTTTTCCCCCTAAGATATAACATTCGAAACGTGATGGTCACTTTGGACAAAAGTTTAGACTTCTTTTTTTGGAGGTTATAATTTGATTATTTTCTTGGTAGAAGAAAAATAAAGCAAGTAAACATGGAATAACTACAACACGAAGGATCCACTTTTTCCTCTAGCCCTGGTGAATGCTTAAATACCCAGCAGTTAGTGTGGTTGCAAGATTCATGAAACATAAGGACATCTGGCAAACCAGGATCAGTTGATAATGTCAGTCTGTATACCATCCCTCAAAGAAAACTGTCCTCTGGATCACGGAAATTTTGCAATTTTCAGCTTCATTTTTCATTCAGATGAAATGTAACAGACTTTTACATGCAGTGGGTTTTTTTTCTTTTAGTCAACATTTCAGTCTTATTTGGCTGGATCCTCAGTTGTCAATCTGCATAACTCTAGGAAAATCCAGGGAGCCATGCTGACATATGCCAGCTGTGGAAATGGTCTGTTTTGGGGAATACAAGTTGATCGAACCATCATAGCCAAATGTAAAGAAGTGCCCATTTAATCTATGTACCAAACAAAATCATACACACATTTATCAAAGGTATTTGACATAATCAAAATAAGTGATACAACTTACTGGACTTTTGCATTTTTGGTGCCACAGGAAGGATGGACTGATGTATTTTTTCTCAGCTTCCGATTCAGAAGTTATCATGGGACCATTTAGAGTAAGAATTTGCATTTAAGAAGTTCTTCACAAACTGGAATCTGTGTTTTCAGGGTAACAAACAGGGAAGAAAAGGAGAGTAAATAATTATAAGGAGGAATGCAGTGAAAATATCGAGTAGGCAAAGTCCAGTGTCAGTAGCATAAGCATAGAAATTAACGCTGGGGAATAACAAATGCATCTTTCTACTTGGAGCTCCTTTTTGACCTGTAACCTTTAGGGTTGAAACGTTATTTACTTCCCTGGGATGGAGACTGAGGAACAGCTGTTCCTACAAAGGCAAGTAACTTACCCTTCCACTTTACTGTGGTTCAGATCCTAATCCCCAAATCATCCCCATTACGCAGACAATTTAACTCCTGGGCTTTTGTCCTGGTTTCGGCTGGGACAGAGTTAACTCTCTTCTTAGTAGCTGGTACAGTGCTGTGTTTTGGATTTAGTGTGAGAATGATGTTGATAACACTCTGATGTTTTAGTTGTTGCTAAGGAGCGCTTATCTTCAGCCAAGGACTTTTCAGTTTCCCATGCTCTGCCAGCAAGCAGGTGTGCAAGAAGCTGGGAGGGAGCAGAGCCGGGGCAGCTGACCTGAACTAGCCAAAGGGGTATTCCATACCATGGAACGTCATGCCCAGTATATAAACAGGGGGGAGCTGGCCGGGAGGAGCGGATCACAGCTCTGGCATCGGTCAGCAGGTGGTGAGCAATTGCATTGTGCATCACTGGTTTTTTTTCTCCCCCCCCCTTCCTTTTTTTGTTATATTCCTTTTCATTACTATTATTATTATATTTCATTATTACTATTGTTAATACTATATTTTACTTTAGTTATTAAACTGTTCTTATCTCAGCCCACGAGTTTTACTTTTTTTTCCCTTTCCTCCTCCTCACCCCACTGGGAGGGGGGAGGAGGAAGCGGCTGCGTGGTGCTTAGTTGCTGACTGGGGTTAAACCACGACAGCTCTCTCTTGGAAGAAACGAATCAGTTTTCTCCAGGATGAAACACAGGGGTTTTTTTTCTTATTCTGGGAAAAGACTTTTCCACAAACTACATCCAGGAAGTGGAAGGGAGTTTTGCACCTCTGCTCGATTGGTCACCCAACATCATCCTCAGCTGGTCTTTCATGCTCCAGCATCCCCAAGTGCCATCGTATCATTCTCTAAAACATGCAACACATGCTCTGCTTCATTAGAGAGCATTATTCTGGTAAGCCCTTGCAGTATTTCAGACACTGTAAACAAACAAACAAAAAGAGAACCCCCCATAAAACACAAAAAACCCCAATGAAAGAATAAAATCTCACATAAAAGTAATTATTATGTCTCTGGGTCCTGCTAGGTGGGCCCAAGAAAAGGCCAATGCAGGAAAACACAGTCAGTCTGTTCTATACGGGACTATCACTGAGCAGTGTGGATGCAAACTGATCTGCGGCTTCTGGCATGGGAACCAGAGATTGTTCTCTGAGTGGATAACTTTCATAGTGTAGATCTACCAAAACACTCTCAGAGCTAAGACTATGCAACAGTTTTCATCCTGAGACTGACAAAATTATTTTTTCATTTTTAACTTTTGATTTTTATTTTTTTTTTAATTAACCAGTTGGAGGAAAAAAGGTATATATATCTATATAAAAAAAAAGTGTGAAGAACTGAGTCCAGTAGAGCATCTGCATTCAGGCAACGAAGGACATGCTCTGTGTATATGATTTGTTTCTCTTTAGCAAGATCTTTTCTACAGAAAACTAAAGAAACAGAGGAGGCTTTCTTAAACGAGCACATATTGTTTTCTTCACTAACTTTACTTCATGTAACGGAAAAAGAAACAAAAATAAATGCTTCCTAATTTGGCTAGTTTAATCTTTTGTCTACATGCAAATAGCTCAACAAATCTATGGTATAAGAAAGAATATACATCTGGTTTATATGGAAATAAGTTTGCCTAGAAGTTCATGGAAATTTTATTAGTATGGTCTCTCCTAGCCTCCAAAGAAAAACAGGATCTTTAATAAAAGTCAACTTTCTCCTATTAAATTGGATTTAAAAGAAAATGTAATTTGTAGAAATAAACCTTCTTTATTAATGATGGCAAAGCTCGTATGTATAAGGAGAATTTAGGTCATTCTTTTATGTCCTGTTATTAATATAACTTTTAAAAAGATATGAGAGCTATTTTTTATTGTATTACCACTGAAAACGGTACTTTTAGAGCAGGAGAATACGAGTCACCATGTAAGGAAAAATGTGATGAAGGAGGAAAAGGATAGTATCTATATTAAAAAAATATATCAACCCTTTAAAAAAGTATATCCTTCTAAGAAGAACGACATGTACAACTTACTGATTTTCAGCTATGACTTATAACCTGTTGGGAATTGAACTGTTGGTCTTGTTCTCAGTAGGACTGATACAAATTGAGATGAAGGGACTAGGAATTCCTCTGCCCTTTCCATGGATTAAATGCGCTCCGTAAGGAACAAAGAGAAGCAAACAGAAAAATTTTGTGGCATAAAACGTTTCCTCTTGCAAGAGGACCTTGTGGTTGGTCCAAATGCGTGCTGGACATTTAATGGCTTTTCTGTTCAGTAAGAGTGCAAGTTGTAAGAAACTAAGATAGGATAAGAATCTAAAATTTAGATACCTAAAAATTAGAAATTTAAGTCTGAATAAATTTAGGTAGGTTCCCTGCAATAGGCAACTCTAAAAGGCAGTTCAGCTCATGCTAAAATAGAGACTTAGAGATATAAGAACAACCCCTGCTTATTTCTCTCCACTCTCTACACAGGAAACCTAGGGAGATGAGCTCAGAGTTCAATGCTTAGATATCTAAATTTGGAAGATAGAAATCCCACTCTAAATTACAACCCACTATGGCCACATATGGATTTTCATATATGGGCTAATTCAAGAACAAATATTTAACAGCTGGTGCAAGCATATGCAAGATTTCTCTAATAGAGTTCCACACACACACTTCCGTTATTTCCTTAAATCACAATATGTGAGAGGCAAAGGTCTAGAAGGCACAGATCAAACTCATAGCTACATGACAGCTGCCGCTTATAATTCTACCAATGCAAAGCAGTCATAAACTTGGATTTACAGGTTAGTTAAGCCAGGTTTATGGCTACTTTGCATTGCCAAAGTGGAACAAAGCATCTAGAAGGTACCACTGTGTCTGGTTGTCAGATGGTAGATGTATAAATTGCATCATTAGTAGTGGTAACTCATCCAGTTCATTGTCCAGCTTCCCTCTCTAGTGTTGGCATGGGACTAAAAAGTTATTGCAGTTCTTAATTCTAATTCATTTCATCTGTTGTTTTGACATAATTCAAGTATTTTTTAACTAAGTTGCACTTCATTGGATAGCTAGAAATATGATCTTTCTGAGCAAGAGAGGTGCCAAGCCTCTTCTAGTACTGGAAGGGGTATTGCTGTTACCTATATCATGCCAAATCAATTACATATGAAAGTCAATTCCTTAGTTTGCAATACTGTAATAAAATCTACATACAAAGAACTACATAACCATGCAGACTACATTTAGCATCAAGGCTCAAATCTTTATCAGAACTACTGTGTCTACATTGATAGTGTATGGACAAGTAAATATCATGAATGAGTTAGAATGCTTTGAACAATGAATCTGTGAAACTTTCGCAGCCTCTTACTTGGCAAAGTTAATAATTTGCCTTAGTGATGAAGAAACATGACTAAGATAATGCTGCAGACTGATATAGTATGTGTATGTATTTTCCCCTTCTCAAAGTGATATAAGAAAACATGCATTAGCTTTCCACCCATGAAAACCAAGCAGTCCAATAAGGAAAAGTGGCCTATTGACAAATCTATTTTATAAAAGAAAGTCTTTGAATTAGCAGCCTTCTGGGAAATATCACTACGAATTATTCAACCATCTAACTGAACTTGTGTTGAACCATTTTCCTTTTCCTTCCCTTTGAAGGGTTTTGCAGAAGCTCAAGAAAAAGTCAAAACTTCCTTGCTCCTGAATAATGAATGCAGACTGTTCCTCACTCCAGTAAACACTGCATTTTTGTAAAGAAAGAGAACAGCTGGTGCATGAAATCAGGCTTACTCACACATTTCAAGAAAACTTCTCTTAAGATACATCTTTAGATAATCATCAGTCTACAATCCTTTTCTGCATGAATATGAAACCTATTAAACAGTAAAGGCAGGAATATTTGTTTTGTGTGTGTGAGGTGGTGTGTTCGACCTAGCAGAAAGGCTTCTTATCCCTCTAGACTCCCACAGGCCTGTGGAATAAAAGTGGGTTGTGCTTCAGTGGTTTTCTGTGGTCTCCCAGACCATGTCAAACAGCCTATGACATGCTCTTCATTCAGTATATGGGAAATATTGCTTTGCAACCCGGTACCAGGAAGGGAGCGTAGCTGGGAGAGGAGAATATGGGGTCTTAAAGATGCCGACAGTAAATGTACATTCCAGAGAGTGGTTAATGGTCAAGAAAATCAGGGGTTCACTGAGGCGAGACAGAGAGGAATGTCCAACTTGTTCTTTTGATTGATGGTCAGCAGAATGCCAAGGATCAAGAGAAAATAAGCACAAAAGGATATTTCAGTAGGGAAAACAAGGCATTAATAGTGAATATCATGCCTAACACTGATGATGATTTATAGTCTGGCTTGCAGACAAAACCACCAATCTGGTACTGCTAATAACACAAGAGGCATGGAAAACTCCAAGGCCTTTTTCAAAAATGATAGAGTATACAACAACCGCAAAGTTTCTTTTGGAGGTTTGTTTCCTTTTCAGAATCTCCTGTAATCATTCAATTTGCAAGGCCATCAATCCAGAAAAAAGTTCTAAGGTGCCAGTTTAAGACTGAAACTGAAAATATTTCTGGTCAAGAAATACAGTTCTAGCTTCTTGCATGAGGTAGAGTAAATCTAACTTCATGATGTGAAGTAATTGAGTATGAGGCGCTTACACCTATAGAAAAACATTTATATGACAGGTTTATGTTCTGACAGTAAATATATGACAAAAACTGTTTTTTTCAGGGAGCACATGGTTTACACATGATAATTTATTTTTCTAAAAAGGAATTGATTTCAAACGAACTTTAATATCTCTATTTTTTTCTTAACTGTGATAAAATGTGCACTATAAAATGTCCTGCTCAGCAGCTCAGTTCTTCCTTTGCCCAAGGAGATTTGAATAGCAGTCTCTCAGCTTACAAAATATCCCAACTGTCAGGTAACAGAGTCATTCTATTATATGTTATCTCAACTTGTATTTAAGTAATTTATAAAAAGTTACTCCAGGCAGAGAGATTGAGGGAGACATTTGAAAATACCCCTGATGATTAAGTAATTTACCTGAAAAGTTATTGACGCTGTTTCAATCCCCGTTCTGAATTGGAGAAAGATGTGCACAGTTAGGCTACAAGATACTCTTAGGAAGCTTATTTCAACCTTTCCTGTTGACAGTGTTCCACTTCAAATAAAATGCTCAAAATGTCATTTAGATGGAGAACAAGAATAGCTCTCCAGCCTTCTAGCTAGGATACTCTCCCAGGAGATGGGAACACATGGACCGCCTCTCTCCAGTAAATATTTAATTGAGTATATGCAGTGGAACAGTGTCAACATGAGACATTGAGAGAGCCCTTTTATGTTAGTTTAAAGTTAAGGGCAAGCATTTAGAAGTGTGAGATGTGGGTTCGAAGCCATTCATGCAGAGGGATGAATTGAATCTAGGGTTTTCACATCCTGCATACTGCTGCTTGAGTCCCTGAGCATATGAGAACTTCCTCTTCTTCTAGCTACTTGAGTTTTGGATTGGAATATTGTTTTTTTAATAGCATAAATAGCCACAATTTCTTCATGGATTTATTTATCAGTAACACTATTACTTCTTCCACTGTTACCACAAACTGACCTCCACAACTGAACAGTGATGCTGAGTTCCTAGTTGCAGCCCCTGAATATCTAGAACAGAACAGCAATGTATATTAATTAAAAAGATAATGGATCGGTTAGTTTTGTTAAACTAAACCAAACTAATTTCACTGATTTTTTAAGAGAGTCTTCACAGATGATACCAAATTGCAGGGGAAGTACCTAATACACTGGAGTGCAGGGCTTCTATTCAGAGAATACTGAACAAGTTGCAGAAATATGCTAACAGGAACCTCATGTAGTTTAATAAAAGCAAATTCCTGAATCTGGGAAGGCAGAAGCCTGTGAATCTGTACAGCTAGAAAGCAGCTTTGAATAAAACCACTTGGGAGTCCTGCTGGACAACCAGTTGAACATGAGCTATCGGAGTGCCCTGCTGCAGAGAGAGTTAACAGGGCTGTACTAGCAAGAGTGCAGCCAATAGGTTGAAGGCAGTGATTGCTTCACTGTATTCAGCATATGTGAGTCTGCATCTTTTGTACTGTGTCCAGTTTTGGGGTCCCCAGTACAGGAAAGACATGGACATACTGGAGCAGAGGGGCCACCTAGCTAATCAGGCTAGAGCTCAGGCCGTAGGACAGAGAGGGCTGGGCCTGTTCAGCCTGGAGAAGACCAAGGTCAAGGGAGACCTTATAGCTCTCTGCAACTACCTTACAAAGGTGTGGAGAGAAGATGGAGCCAGACTCTTCTCAGAGGTGCACAGCAACAGAAGAAGAAGAAATGGACAGAAGCTGGAACAAGAAAAATTCTGATTATATGTAAGGAATTTTTTAATTCACAGAGAGGATTTTGAGACAGCTTGTCCAAAGAAATTGTGGAACATCTGTCACTGGAGATATTTAGAACTCAACTGTATATGGTCCAGAGCAACCTGATCTAAGTAGGTCCTACTCTGAGCAGGAGGTTGGACCCAATGACTTCCAGAGGTCTCTTCTGACCTCAGTCAGTTTATGCCTCTGCTGTTTTATTTCCCAATATAAAGAATTGTAGACAATGATTTAGTAAGGGCACGATTTACACTTCCTTGCTATTCTTTAAGAATGCAATTGCTAAACTTTAAAATTACTGGTCAATGTAAAACATTCTTTTTCTACTTTATAATAGATGTCTTTGTTCCTCTCTCTATTCACCTTCTATATTCTCCAGCAAATACACTAAAAGTATTCTATATTTTCTTATTTACATCTAGTATCTTCACATTAGGGTAATAACTAATATGGCCTGTATTACATGCTGCTCCTTGCTTCCTTCTTCCATCCTTCTTCCACCAAACTGCTGCAAAATTCCCAGTGTTCCTAAAAATTAGATATATTCTTACTCTGTTCTAAATACAAAATCCTGGTTTCCCTTTTGCGCAATTTTGTTTTCAAGATATTTAATTTAAATAATTTTGAAATATTTTTTTTAAACTGAGAAATATGCATATGTGTGTTTAAGAGAAAGAGAGAAATAAATTTATGATTTATCACCAGTTGACTGAAACACACAATTCTCAAGTCATCGTGGGATAACTTTGTTTCACTACCATTCAAACATTAATACAAAAATATATCTTCCCTACTTTCAGATATGCACAAATGGCTATGTATATGCATATATGTTCAAGCACACAAGTATATGTACACATAAAAATTTCAGAAGAAAAATGAGCCTCTCAAACTCAGTAGTAAATGTGAATACTGGTGATTTATTTCAGTTTTATGTGGATAATTTTCTTTTTGGCTTTTATAATGGAGAAAAAAATGTGTTTATATTGGCAACACTTCTTTGCATGTACTGATCTACATATACTGCTTCTGAAATTGAGAGGTCCTTTTAAAAAGGACACACTTGAAAAGCTTTTTACTCTTACATGTATAGTTTCAAAGGGGAAAAGCATTCTGTTCTACCATAACCTTTCACACAGGTATTTTACCTTAGGATATATCACTTGTTCTGTATTTGGAAAGTATCACAGAAATGTTATTCCACTGTTTTTCATTCCTTTTTGTAACTCTGTATGCAGGAGAGACAACAGCCTTTAAAGTACGTGAATGGTGGTGTCCCCTCGGATTTCTCTTCTTCAGCCTAGCATGAAACTTTCAGTCTTGCATTATGGACCAATGGTCATTCTTGCTGCTTGAAGAATCACCTAGCATGTTAGTATAGTATGTTATTTATATACACTTCCAGACCTATTTCTGAATTTAAATTGCTCTGAATCTTGGTGTATTGTAATTCATTATATTGTTTTAATTCACTAAGAAATAAAAGTGAGCAACCAGAGACAGGAATTTTGGAGCTAGAGCTGAATCCAGAATTAAACTGAAAGAGTGTGGGAGGGTTTTCATTTGTAATATAACTTTTGGAAGCTACTTTTGGTTGAGGAGGGAAACAACCATCTAATAGATGATACTTGCTTTGCCTCAACAAGTATGTATCTTTTAAGTCTTTCACACTAATTTGTCTTAAAATTCTATTACATAGAATACTTAGTTTAATTTACCCTGCCACAGCAGTTTCCACAAGTTTTTAGCTGAAGAACATAAAAATATCTCATAGGCTTAGATCCATGGCCCATCCAGGCCACTATTCTGCCTCCAGGATTGGCAGTGGGAGATGCTACTTGGGGAAAGCGTGCAAACCTGGCTGCAAACCTGCTACTTGGGGAAAGCAAACCTGAAAGGAGGGAGGGATGGAGAGGTTGGGCCAAAACGTGAACCAGAACACTTCCAAACTTCTGAGTTCAAATGGTCATTGTAACTGCATCCCATGCATCCCAACTTCATACTGGAGAGAGTTCAGGGTATATATCACACCTTCTCTTACCCATTTCAATAAAAAGAAGACCCAAGGAAGCATGCTGAGAGGCAGGTGTAGCATGTTCTGACCACATCTGCAGCATAAACAATCATCGGGAGAACAGGGCTTTGTGGCAGTCAAAACCATGTAACTGCTGGTCAGCCTAGGTGTAGCATGTGATTACCCAGAATTTCCAGCTTTTTAGGAGGTGTTATTCTGCTGTCAAACGTAAAGGTGATTTTGTAGTTCACTTAGGCAGGAGGCTTCTTAGCTAAGCCAAGCAGAAGGGAGGTAGGAGCAGCTCTCTGAGAGTAGGTCTGGTGTGTGGGTGCTGCCTTCTGAGGGGCTGAATTTGGCCTATGCATAGCATAAAGAAAATGTGGGAACAGGAAGAGGCACCTGTGAAATCTTACTTTTTTCACACCTGAACTTGAGGCCCAGAGTCTCAGTGAGTCAGTCATTTCAGTCCATGAAATTAAGCAGCAAATATATCTGACAAGAGAAAACGTTGCAGCTCTGCACTCTTTTTGCCAACCATATCAAAAGACTTTCATTCAGATGTAATATAACCTATTCATCCGCCCAGTACAGAAATCTCATCTCTTCTGTACATACACACACAAAATCAAGTGAAGGAACAGAACATATTTTTTTCTTCCAAATAAAGGCAAAATGTATTCCCTAAAAAGGAGACTTCAGTAAGGAGGATACCCTTCGGCTTCTTCATATTTTGTTTAATTATTTTGTAATTTCATGTAGTTCATGCACATAAAAGGCATACTTATACACAAACACAGACATAGACATTCAGGAAGATGCTCCCAACCCACTGTACTGAGCCTTGTGAATATATATTTTCTCTTTTGTAAAATCTGTAGTAAAAAAGACTACTTATGTGTATTACAACCAACAGGTAGGATACAGAGCAAAACCAATAGCAATAATCAAATATTCTTACTATAGTAATTCTTATCCTTCTTTCCCCAGTAGCCAGTTCCCTAATGTTACTAGCCTTTGATTCTTGCTGCTTTCCAGGCCTTTGCTCTTTCTGAAGATCTTTCTTGAAAAAGCTGTCAGTGACAGCTGCAAAAAGTGACATCACCTTGAAATAACATCTGGAGTATTTTTTTGTGATTAAACTTATTTCATTTACATTGTTGCATGTAGCGTAGGCATAAGCATGGATTTATCTGACATGGAGAAACATATTAAAAACATATAGAGGATACATTCAGATTCTTCCTTTGTTGCAGCTTCTACTTAGAAAGTTTTCAGAATTTTCAATACTCAGAACATGAAGCCAATGAAACATGTTTCTCAGGAGCAAAATGCTGCAGAAATGCAATAAGTCATTTAGAGAAAGTTGCAAAACAGGTTGAGGTATCTTTTGCTGGAGTCAGTTTAATTCGGTCAAATTCATTAAGCCCCAATACAAACACCTCTATTGCAAAGCCTAACAAAGAAAAAAATTCATTTTAAATAAAACAAAAAGTTCTTTGAGCACCAGAACTCACGAAGCCTGATTTCCTATGAATTTGCTTCTCATGGTTGACTGCATGCTTTGATTGAAACTTTCCCCATAAAGTTGCTTTTCTATGTGGCTTCTTTGCTGTTTGGTAACAGGGAAACTTAGCTGCAGTCAGCAACAGCCCACAGTCATTAACACTTCTAATATCTTTTTTTGTCACTTTATCTGCATATTTCTTAAAGAAACATCTTTGTCTGTGAGAGCTCTCCCTTATGTCCAATTTGACCGAAAACTATTACAGTTTTTCAGTTTGTAGATTATTGTTTGCTTGATTTTAGGAGAGGAGGAAAGAACAGAATGAGACAGATAAAGAGAAAAAGATAAAAGAGAGTAAGTATGACTGCATAAACCTCATTTCCTTAGGAAATTGTACTGAAATCTTCAATAATAGAATGAAAGTCTTCCATAGCCATAATCAGATCTGGTCTCAAATCACACTTTTCCTGTACTAGCATATAATGCTGTCCAGTCTTGATGCCATCCCATCACCAGTTACCTAAGGAAATCTTCAGGGGCTAGAGAACAAGATAAAAGCTTATTTTTAGGTTTGAGGAGCATTTTTAAAGTAAGGGCCAGTGTTTTAGAAGAGGTAAACCAGCGTGGAATCTTGGACAAAATAATTCCAATAGCTTTTTATGCACTGTGAAGACAAAATCAGCAAGTAAAATAGATACTTTCTACCTTGAGTAATTGCCAAAGGGTAGAAAGAAAGGACTGACATAGATAAACCCAAAATCTCAGAGTCACTGTAACAGCACCTATGGCATTGTTTGAAGGAATAAGACAGTCTCTTCAGGAATGATTCATTGCCACAGTACTGAAATACATAAGGATCAACACTTGTACAAACAGTTGTGTATACAGTTCATTGAATCTCAAGTGCATTTACAATACTCTCATGGGCCTACCAAGAACTTCATATGCTGCCACTATGTGAAAATATGTTCTTTCAAATAATCACAGTATTTCGCCTTATCTGTCAAAACTATGACAGCTGGGAACAAGGCTGAATACAATGTGGACCTAACAAGAACTAATTTGAAAATTATTGCTATAGGTCTGTGGACTATGATGTATTGAAACTTCATGGGCTTTCAGTCTCCCATATTTTCATACCAATTTCCATTGCAATGCAAAGCAGAAATGGCACTAAACAGACTTTTACTCAAGAAGGATATCAAAGAGCCAAATACCTATATAGGAAATAATAGAATTATCACCTTCTTTGATAATGGTATCTAAATATCCTACCTGCCTACTTCTAATCCTTTTTCCCTTCACCAGGGTGATATTTTACCATTACAAACATATTTTAATGTGTGTTTTCCAAAATCCAGGATAATCCAAGAGTGCCTGTGTATACTGAGAGCATACATGTGCTACTCATGCTAATTGACCCTGATCCTTCACAATAAGGACATTGAATGAAGTTCTATTTCTTATGAATACTCTTACTTGCATGGCTTATTTGCTAACCATGGGAGGTGGGCATTTAATCTGTCAAACATTTGTAAAACACCAAAAGCAATGCAACCTTTGACCTGGGTCACTGAAACTGCACCCACTTCTTGTGATTTTTCTGTTCGCCCAGCCTGTTTCATATATTTGTCCCATGCCTTATGAAGCATGCAAACAGAGTATGATCTTTGACATTCAGCCACCTGTGTCCCATACTTTTTGTGTGAAAGAAATAAATGACAGGCCTGGAGATTAAGACCAGGCCTCTCTCTCTCTCTCTCTCTCTCTCTCTCTCTCTGTCTTTTTCTTTCCTTCTTTTTTTTCTTAATTCAGGTGTTTTGCCAGATGAGCTGCAAGACCTATCTGTGCTTTAAGTTATAAAAGTTTCTTTCCATTTCCACTTTTTTTTTCCAACTTTTGCTAGGTATGTATTACGTAGCTTTAAATGAGCACCTATCTTTATATTTTGTGCAAAAAAATTGAGATTAGATCATTCTCCCAATAAAATTGACATTAAAGTCATCATTGGCTTCAAGATGAATGATGAAAGAGACGTGACATTGCTTTTCACAGTACATTAAAGAAAAGAAAAAAGGTTTTTTCATCTGAACCATATTTCTGTTTCTCTCCTAGCCGTAATGCTACAGCATGCTGACTCTTTCTTACATTAATATAGGGATATTATTAATTTTAGTTATACTTTGGCTCAAAACACATTTCTAAGTGGAAAAAAAAAAGTGCAAAATGTATCATTTTGTCTTTGCAGCATTTACTTATGCTTATTACCATTAAGTGATGTTAAGTCGATTAAAGTAAGAATGATCTTGCTTAACTTCAGTTGTTTCAGAGTTAGACGTCTTGGCCAAGGTACTCCTCCTAGTTGCCCCATAGTCAGTGCAGGGAGAAAAAATCATCTTTGTCTTGGATGAATCATTCAGTGAAGATGAGACTGCCTTCATAGGGAAAGAGAAATTAATTTGGGCAACTTCAGGCCTAGGTATCTAGTGTTGTTGTAGACACTCTCAGGTGTCCTGTTGGGCTACCATCTGCCTTTCTGGAAGGACACAGATATCTCTCTCACAGGTCTTATTTGTTGGCCAAATATGGATGTCCAAATAACATCAGTGCTGTGTCTGAAACGATACAACATGCTTACATTTAGGAAACCGAAACATGCCTCTATTCTGGACAGCTTACTTTTTGCTAGTGGTAATTCATTGACATGAACCCTACCCACGCTCTTCAAATACCACAATTAATTTCAGTAAGAACACTTGTAGGTTAGGCAGAATGTTTCATTGGCTGACCCTCGGTGAACACAGTAGACTCCAGGAGCTGATATTAGTTTAGACTAATAGTAAGTCAGTGGAACTCCGTTGACTCCAATATTTTACAGGTTTAATTAAAAGCAAAAGCTGAGCCTTATTTCTTCTACATAGTAGCTGAATATCACGCTAATTATTCTGCTTTTACTGTTTGTTGAAGTCATATTCAGTAGATGAACACAGTCAAGTTAATGCAGTAGTAAACTTTAGTAATGAAATTTGTCTGTTCCTGGTACACAGAAGTAAGAAACATTTTAATTATGCATTTTAAAGATCATCCTCTTTAAATAATTATTTAGATTTTAATAGATGTCCAAAATTAAGATGAAAACTGTATCCAATGAAATGTTAGAGGCATACACAAGAAAATACTGTAATTCCCTGCATACAATTCAATGTAATCAGATATGAAATACGGTTATAAATATTAAAAAATCAATAATAGTATGATTTCATGATTAATAATTTCATACTTCCTTTACCATGGTGTAAGGAGATAAGGAGAAGCCAAAGATCTAGCCACAGCTGCAAGAGTAACTTAAATGAAGGCAATAGCAGAATCAGTGGTTTGCAAAGCTGGGAAGGAGCCATTAAAAAATAAAACAGCAGTATCTCCTCACACTGCTTCTGCCAGATGGCTTCAATCCTTCCGTTTTTCAACTTCTGGTCAGATGGCTGAGCCAAAATTAAAAAATATACCAGATGCACTTTTTTGGACTATATCCCATTTTATGTTCTCCCAATCAAGAATGGGGGAAGGGTGAGGGAGAATGAGCCAGATATACAGTGGTAAGTTTAAGGAGAAAAGAACCGAAAATATACAAAAACTATGAAGCATCTAAGCAGGGCACAGGAAGTAGAAAAGACTAGGCACAGGAAGCATGTAGAAAAAAACACATCTTTCAGCAGAAAACTAGCTAAGGAGGTAGGAAAGAAGTAATATCCAGGCATGAGCTGGCAGTAGAAAAGGAATAACAGTAGCTATTTCACTCCAGAGAAGTAGAAATGTATAGGCCACCATACCTATGTTGATGTTAGTTTCTGTAGTGGGACCAAAAAAAGTGGACCTGTTTGAGCGGGTCCAGAGGAGGGCCGTGAAAATGATCAGAGGGCTGGAACACCTCTCCTATGAAGAAAGGCTGAAAGAGTTGGGATTGCTCAGCCTGGAGAAGAGAAAGCTCCGGGGAGACCTTATTGTGACCTTTCAATATATAAAGGGGGCTTATATGAAAGATAAAGACTTTACCTGTAGTGACAGAACAAGGGGCAATGGTTTTAAACTGAAAGAGGTTAGGTTTAGATTGGACATAAGGAAGAAATTTTTTACTGTGAGGGTGATGAGACACTGGAACAGGTTGCCCAGAGAAGTTGTGAGTGCACCATCATTGGAAGTGTTCAAGGTCAGGCTGAATGGGGCTTTGAGCAACCTGATCTAGTTGAAGCTCTCCCTGCCCACGGCAGGGGCGTTGGTCTAGATGCTCTTTAAAGGTCCCTTCCAACCCAAACCATTCTATGATTCTATGATTGTATGAAGCAAGAGTGAGCCATGCCTTCTAAAATATAATGTATATCAATGAACATAAAGTTAGCTTTCCATTATCCAAAATACTGATGGACTTGAATAACGTAAATTCCCAACGATGCAGGTGCTACAAAATTCCCTGGACAATATGGATCAGAAAGAACTCAGCTTGAATCCAGCCAGACTTACAGACTCCAGTTCAGTGCTTGCTATGCCAAATCCAAGGAGGTTTCTGAAAAGTTAAGGAGGTGTCTGTGGACTATGAGGAACAGTACTCCAAGATACGAGACAGACAAAAATCAGTGTGAATTCAGTGCTAAAGCAGTGAAACCAGCCTGGAGCCAAAACTGTACCAAACCAATAATCATTCTAGGACTCTGGACAGTATAGTGCTCTCTGTTCACAAGGCCAGTTCATACTATGTTTGTATCTAAGAGAGCTCGTTAATTTTGGCACAAAACCAGATTTATCAGTTAAAATGTTGGCAAGCTGGAAATACAAGAAGTCCTGAATAGCTGCCCTAATGATAGCCAGGAATCTCTAGAGTCTTCTACAGGAAGAGTGAAGAACAGAGATGCGTCTAAGTTTTGAAAGAGAAGGTTGCCCAGAGAGGTCATGGTGTCCTCATCCTTGGAGATGCTTGATACCTGACTGAACACGGTACTGGGCAACCTGATCTAGCTGATCCTGTGGGCAGGAAAGTTGAACGAGATGATCTGTACAGGTCCCTTCTGACCTCAGCTATTCTGGGACTTGGAAGCAGAAGCAATGCTGCCCCAACTCTACCTCCACAAAGGTACTCTTCTCAACTGTAAACTGCCTCTTTCATAGCTGTCATGCACAGAGCCTGCTAACTTTCTGTCATCATCTGCTCTTCCCTCTGAAAAACTCCATCTTCCCTTTCTCCCTTACCAAATTCCCACATTCCACCTCTCCTTTCTGCTTCTATCCAATCACAACTGCTACACAAAGAAAATCTGACTATCTTCTCACAACGAATGTTTTGCAATCTGTCCTCTGACTTCATATTGTTTTGATAAAGTATGGTGAACATGGAGGAGATTTTTTTCTTCAACCTAGAAATATCGGAGTTCAAAGGTTCCAGTTCAGAGGAAAAGGCCCCGCTCCATCCACTGCTCATTATATTATGCAATCTTTTATAATTTATAGAGACTAAAAGATATTCACAAATATTTTTTCTTCTCTTTTGGTTCCCATGAAAAATGCTCAAGCCAAAATCATACTCATTTTCTGGTGCAAGACCTCATAGATATGTCGGTTTATTTATGGTTTGGTGCTAGATCTTCTATGCCAATTTTTCAAATCTGAAGGCATTCAATAATTTCATAATTCAGTGTAAAACATCATCAGACTTTTAAGCAACTATTAGTTCCTTTATATCTAGTATAGTATTTGAATCTCCAGCATGAAATGGAAATTGTCAGTTGCACTTTCTGTCTGAGGTCATAGGCTGTTTGATCCTTTATGTTATTGAAATACATGTCAAAAAAATTCAGTGAACTTTATCTTTTTTTTTTTTTTTTAAGTGGAGTTTTGCTGGTTTTCAGGTGTGATTGTTTTATATTACTTCGAGGAGATTGAAAGTTTGACAGAAGAAACAGAAAAAGTCAATGGCAGGATCTTTGCATGACTCACTATACTTCTGTGTAAGTCATAGCATATACTTTCAGGGTAATAAATGGAAATATTTAAAGGTATATTTGCAATTGCTTTCTTCACCTACACAACTAATTTAAAAAAAAAAACAATATGAACATTGAGTGCTAAATTCCCTTTAAAATGTGCTTTAAAGAATATAGTGGAAATGACAATGTTGTAATGATTCTTAATTTTTACTGTTTTTTTCCCTAATGATTTAAGATTTCTGAAAGACTATGTCTAATTTTGACTCCATATTACTGGAAGTGTGGCTCAGAATGCTCTGTAAATTTGACCACACTGTCTCATTCCATTGATTTAATTTCAATCAATTTGCAGCTTGAGATATCTAATCATTGTCTTTTCTTAAAAAAAAAAAAAAAGTCTCATACAAAAGTATATAGAATGCTGAGAATACCAAAACTGTTGGTTTTGTTTTTTTCAAAACTGCTAAAAACTACATTTTGGTTTTTTTCAAAACTGCTAAAAACTACGAAACTGCAGACTTATTTTTGAAATATGAATCTGTTGTTAAGCTGCAAAGTCAACCAAAAAAACCTGAAATGTTTAATTTATTATGCTCTACAAATAAAAAGTAATTGCTGACCTCTGTTAAAAATATTCTAGTTGATGCCAGTGAAGTTACAAGCTAAAAGGGCATTCAATCAACTTTCATGGCTGCGGAGTTAGACCAATTTTAATTTGGAAATCTCAAGAGAAATCTTTCCAAAATAAGCCTGATTTTCTTATCCTGCTCTGATTCTATGTGTGGTCTGAAAGTCACTCATCTTTGCAGGAGTCGTTAAAGTATTTTATATGGGTTCTTGTACTTCCTGCATCATCAAAGTATTAAAATTTCTTTTTTTCTGTCTCATTTTGTAGTATGCCCTGAAGAATATGTGTTTACATTAGAAAAGGCAATTCATAGACTGTAGTGAACAGTACAGTAGCCCTTTGTTCCTATGCGAACTCATCCCAAAGTTTGGGATAGCCACTGAGAAAATACCTTTTACTCCATAGCTTATCTCTTTCGTAGGCAATTTCTTTGTGTCATAGCCCTCTTCCTAAAACCATTGCCCCAAGCCATCAAATCCTTTGAAGAGAAAATAGACCTTGTATTCAACTCACCATGCTGAAGAAAGTTGAGCCGTACCACAGAAGGCAGATTTGATGTGGTCATGAGAACCCAATGTGGTGACACAATGTCCTATTACTATCTGGAGATGTAGCAAATGTTCCAGTATGCTTATCAGTTTTGCAATAGCATAATATATTTCTGTTTTGCTATATAAAATGGACATTTATTTTAATGACAAATACTTCAGAAATAAGTCAAGGATTTCAAGCTGAATTAGTGTAGTTATGAAAGATGTGATTTGCAACTGGTTGGCAGCCGCTTTTGGTTAGAATGTTTTTAATCTCTGCAGCATAGAAATGTGCTTCCCATAGTTAACGGATATATTATTGGCAAAGGACAATGAAATAAATTCCAGATTCTATTCATCCTCCACAGTGATGTTCTTTATCATAAAAAACAATTACTTCACTTGTTTCATTGCTGTCTTGATAAAAATCAAGGCCTCATTTGACCTCATGCTACAGGCGAGTAGAGTGTTCTCCTCCAATGGAAATGATTTCTTATTTCCTACCTTTGATCCCTGTGAGTCAACCACCCATATGAGGCCACAAACTCAGAGGTTACTTTAAATCATGTCTTGTGATTTTTGCTTCATAATAATTTCCACAGGACGGCAAAGCTTTTGTTTTTCTATGCAATTTTCTTTATTACCAGCTTTTACGAGTCTGGGTGAAAGTTGTACGGCAGTTTTATGATATACCCCTGCTAAAGAGAGTCAGATCTTTATCATAGCAAAAGTAGGCATGCTTCATCAAGGCTGACTGAGCTGTGCTGGTGAACACGGGCAAAAAACAGGGATAATCCCTGGTTTAGGAAATAACTGTAAATTTAGCAACACTTATAAGATCTTTGGTATCAGCAGGTCAGGCACACCTTTTAAATGAGAGAAATCAGAAACTTTTATAAGTGACCAAATGAGAATTAAGAGAGTTCCTGATCCACCAAGTGCAGACATAATTATACTTTGCACTGGACTTTTAAGTACTTATACTGAACCACTATCAAATATTTTGTGCTGCTAATATGAGCACTTCTCCTGACTTTGTATTAATTTGAAATTATTGTTTTCAAACATGTAAAGCACCATGACTGCTTTAACTCTGAAAAAAAGAGTTAAATTATAAAAGCAAGCTTTTAAAATGCAGAAATGCACTTTACTCACTTGTTAATTTAATATCATAGCTTTGATTCTGATATTCAAAAACCTCAAAATCTCACTACTAGGCTTGAGAATAGAAAATTTTAGAAATGTCTATGAACAATTGTGTATTGACTTTGGTGCTTATAAACTTTCTATTGTTTACTATTTGTTATTCACTTTCTTTTTCTTTTTATATTTCTTATCACAAAGACTTCTAAAAATTCTGATTTTGTCTTTCAGTGTAAGTACTAACTGGATGTCTATTATTTTTTCTTATTTCTGTAGTAAAGGAAATAAAAAAGTCATTTCCCTGTCTCTTTGCTGTGTATTTTCTTACTCAAGTCACTAAAAATGTTTACAAAAGATGGGATTTTAAACAAAGAAATGAAGACTGTGGGGGAAAATTAAGTTTTGGATAGTAGGAAAGGAACAAAACTTTGATATAAACACTCCAATTATTTTGTCTCTGAATGTCAGAAATTTCTAAACGTAATTGTGGAAGCATGTGAAAGATTTGCCTCCCTGAAAGGAAAAAAAAATAATATTTTTAACTGTATTCCCATTACATTAATACCTAACAGTCCTCTCTGAATACCTATTACAATAATTATAATAACTAACCATAGTGTGTAAGTACTGCACACACATCACAAACAAGCAGAGGACTTAGGCTGTGAATCCTGGTTTCTGCAGTTTGGAAATCAGCATCTGAGCCTAGGTGAAAAGCAGGTTCAAACACACTTTCCTTCAGTGCTTCCTGCCGTTTAGCTTAGACTTTGTCCCTCAACAGACTGGCTGTCCTGAATCCCACTCTGGTGTGCCTGACTCTTTCTGTTCCTTTTATAGGTCATTTAGGTCAGTAACTCAGCACTGTAAATTCTTAGAAACAACAGCCCAACTTTTAAATGTTGTAGGTTCCTCTATATGTAAACTTCCATTTGAGGTCCTTGTTGGAACTAAGCAAGAGCAAATTATATGAAAACTAAAAAGTCACGTAGGCCACACCTTTGGTTGGGTCAATTCTAACCCGCAGCATGGTTCAGACATAATTTCTAGACAAGTTGATTCATTATGAGATGGAAGCACATCCATCTGCATCAGCTTCTTTCTGCTCTGGTTTACTTCATACGAACATTGTCATTCATCACTGAGGATTGCAAGAGTTCTTTGTTCTTTTGGGGGGTTCTGCTGAAAGTATTCAAAATGGCATTTAGTAAATTATAGGAGGAAATTTACTCTAAAAGTCTGCTGCAAACCAATTACCATTTTGCTTTCAAAGCTCAGTATTCTGCCTACCAAAGACAGTAGGAGTCTGGGGGAAGGAGAATATTCCTAGTAGGTACAGTAGATTTATTTTTTTCCCTTGCTGTTAATAAAAACTAGCTCATTTTTACCCTCCTTCTGCGAGTTGAAGCAGTTTGCTTCCCGTTATTCATATGTTTTATTCTTTGTATTTCCTTTTCTGATGCTGACATGACCTCTTATCTAACAGTGCTTAACAAACCTCACAATTCTTGTACTATAGTCATTACTATTACAGAGTCAGAAAAACACAGTTTCATGTAGCTGCAACCAGTTCCACATACTCAAATCAATATTACAAAAAGAGGAGGGTTTTCTCCTGTTTTCTTCTTTATTCGGTGTATTTTAGGTAATTCAGGTTTTCTCAGCATGAAAAGCAAGTAGATATGCTACAGACTTCAACCAACTTGTCCTTCCTGCAGTGCTGACCGGCATGGAAGGATTCCAAAGAATCAAGCATGGAAAATACGTTTTTAACGTGGGAGAGATATCAAGCCTTAACTGAACAGCTCGGTAACATGTGTTGTTTTCCCTTTTTGCATAAATACTGAAGAATGGGAAATACAACGTTCCACAATTACGTGTATTTGTTTAGGTTCCATGTGGTTTTCATATGAACATCAAAATAATGTGAAATATAATGTGACAAGTAAGCATGGGAGACAGGAAGATTTTTTAAATTTTCAGTCAGTCAATTTTCTACATGTTTTTTAAAAATGAAGAAGAAAAAAGCACATGGCGGCATAATTCCACCACAAAAATATTGTGATCATATTTTTACTGGAGATGGGGATGTCCCTCTAAATACAATACATCTTCGCTAGTTGTCCTGGTTTTGGCTGGGATAGAGTTAACTCTCTTCTTAGTAGCTGGTACAGTGCTGTGTTTTGGATTTAGTGTGAGAATAATGTTGATAACACTCCGATGTTTTAGCTGTTGCTAAGTAGCGCTTATCTTAAGTTAAGGATTTTCAGTTTCCCATGCTCTGCCAGCAAGCAGGTGTGCAAGAAGCTGGGAGGGAGCATAGCCGGGGCAGCTGACCTGAACTAGCCAAAGGGGTATTCCATACCATGGAATGTCATGCCCCGTATATAAACAGGGAGGAGTTGGCCGGGAGGCGCAGATCGCGCTCAGGAACTAACTGGGCATCGGTCAGCAGGTGGTGAGCAATTGCATTGTGCATCACTGTTTTTTTTCGTTTCCCCCCCCCTTCCTTTTTTTGTTATATTCCTTTTCATTACTATTGTTATTATTATATTGCATTATTACTATTGTTAGTATTAAATTTTATTTTAGTTATTAAACTGTTCTTATCTCAACCCACGAGTTTTACTTTCTTTTTTTTACTTCCCTCCTCCTCACCCCACTGGGAGGGGGAAGGGGGAAGCGGCTGCGTGGTGCTTAGCTGCTGACTGGGGTTAAACCAGGACACTAGTACATCAATTTGGTGCTACCTGACGAGATATCTTTTATGACATTACTGAAGGCAGTATGAAATTTACAGGAACAGCATCACAATGCCAACCAACGTTTCACCTAGCTTCACATGTTAAAAGGGGGTTTGGATTATGCAAGAGTTAATATGCTCGTTGTTCCACAATAAACTGTCATGTCCTGGTTTCAGCTAGGACAGAGTTAATTTTCTTCCTAGTCGCTGGTATAGTGCAGTGTTTGGATTTAGTAGGAAAATAATGCTGATAAAATGCTGGTGTTTTTAGTTGTTGCTAAGTAGTGTTTATACTAGGTCAAGGATTTTTCAGCTTCTCATGCCCAGCCAGCAAGAAGGCTGGAGGGGCACAAGAAGTTGGGAGGGGACACAGCCAGGACAGCTGACCCAAACTGGCCAAAGAGCTATTCCATACCATATGACATCATGCCCAGTATATAAACTGGGGGAGTTGGCTGGGAGGGGTGGATCGCGGCTCGGGAACTAACTGGGCATCGGTCAGCAGGTGGTGAGCAATTGCATTGTGCATCACTTGCTTTGTATAGTCTAATTCTTTTCGTATTATTATTGTCATATTATTATTATTATCATCATTATCATTATTTTTCATTCCTTTCTGTCCTGTTAAACTGTCTTTATCTCAACCCACGAGGTTGGGTTTTTTTTCGATTCTTCCCCCATCCCACTAGGTGGGGGGAGTGAGCGAGCGGCTGTGTGGTGCTTAGTTGCCGGCTGGAGTTAAACCATGACGCCTGATTATCAAAGATCCTGATGGACAAAGTCCAGATTATTTTGAGACATTCAGAGGGTAAATGACACACTATAAAAATGGAGTTGTTTTTCTTTTATTTTGAACACAAAAGAAAGTGACCATTCAATTGATTTTTGGAAGAATTCATTGTCCCATAAAAACATGCTGTTATAATTATTTTTTTCAAACTATGGCCTCCCCTAGCTAGGTCTAGCCTAGACATTGGCAAGAATCACAGACCAAGTCTCCAGTCCAACACAATCCCCAACACACTCACAATCATTTATTCATATTTTTACAGTTAGTTATGTTTTTATTCTTCTTTCCCTTCTTTCTTTCCACCCCCCACCCCCCCCACCCCCCCACCCCCCCCGGCAAAATCCTGGTCCTTTAAGCCATGTGCTTCACATCTGTTCTTACACTGAGTGGAAATGATTAGAGAAAATTATAGTTTACCTTCCAAATGCTTTTCTTTTTCTTTCCACCTGCCATTCTTCCAGGAATATTTGACTTCCTCTCATCATTATTCCTCAGGTCTACTATCATATTCTGTCTGCAATAAAAAGCATTCTGGGAACCCCCCCAAGCAGCAAGTGCATGGAGGTCTAGATCCATCCACTGCATGATAGGTGAAACCTTGTACTGTACCAAACTGAATTTAAAAAAAGAAGGTTTCTTTAATTTCAATACATCAGGACTTCATCCTGTTTTTCAGAGGTATTTGAATTTGCATTACTATGTGTTTAATAGAGTTGTCGACCAATAGTACCCAACTAACAGGAAGGCAGACAGGTTGAGCAAATAAAAATTCTCTATTGAAATCCCAAATTTGGAAACACAATCTGCGTGTACAGTTAACTGCATCAACTTCTTCAGTATTTGTCAAAGTCAAGTTTCACAGAAAGTGAAAAGTAGCTAGTATCTTAGCAAGTTTTTAATTTTTCACCTGGTTAAATTAAACCCTTTTCCCCTGTTTTATGAATACTTATTCTTTTCTTCTTTTATTTTTCTCAGATCTGTGGGGAAAAAAATGGGTCACATTAATTGAAATTCCTCAACTGACATAAAACTGAGAAATCAAACAGTGTATTTTCACTTTATGGGAGAAAGGTAGGTAGAGGTAAGACACAGCAAAATTCTACTTTCTGCAGTTTGCAGATAGACTTATGGATATCCCTGCTGGCCACTAGATTTCATGCAGTCCAGTATCATTGAATAATGGAGGTTAGAAATTACCTCTGAAGGTCATCTGATCCAACCTCATCCTCCTCACTCAAAGCAGCGCTGACTGAGATCGGGTTTCTTGGCTGGTAAAATGCTCAGCACACTTTGGGTAGGATTCAACTCACTTAACTCAAGCTGCTTGATTCATTTGCCCCCACATCAGCATTTAGTGCCAGTGGAGATGCCTTAGGTGTCTAAGAAATCTACATGGGGCTACGAGACTGGACACAGTACTGATGGGAAACTACTACTTCCTGGAGTGGCAGCTGGGGGCCAGGCAGGATACCTAGGCACAAGGGGCAGTTGATAGCAATGAATCAGCAAATGAACCATTACCTTCCTGTCTAAAAGTTACACACCTAAGACGTGATAGGGTTTTCTAAAGATCAGCATAGATCCTGTGTAAGTTTAGATCCCTAGCTGAAATGTAAACATCTACACTGTGTATGCCTAAATTTAGACATCCCGATGTGTCTGAAATGGAAACTGAATCCCACCCCTAACTTTGAGATGGCTAAAATAAACAGTATTGTATAGACATTCATTTTCTCATGCCAAAGTACATAAAATAATATGCACTGAGAAATAGAGCCATGTATTTATTGCATTTGTGAAACAGAAATAGGCCAAGAGCGAAAGGTTGAATCCGAAAACATCTCAGTTTTGGTATGAATCTAAACTTTTGATTCTACCCCTTTATTAATGTCTAACTGCCTTCTGAGTGCCTGGCTGCTTCCACTTTTTCACTACCTAGTCAGCCTACAGGGAAACCACAGAAAAAAAGCTGTACACGTGGTTAATACGAAAATTACCAGAGCAGTCTTTCTCATCTTGTGATGCCACTGCAATGCGCTATCATTAATATTTTAAGTTCCTGGTTTTAAGCTGAACTGTTACCACTGTTTTAGTACTGAGGACACAACTTCTACTCACAAATGTTTCATTTTTTCTTTTGTTTGCTTTATTCTTTTAAAGATGTAAGATTTGAGAGGTCCTAGACTAACAATATACCATAAAACACAAAAGCAAGTCTGTGCATATTTTTTTTAATGTCTTATTTTTAGATTCTCCTATTACTCATAAAGTTCCTGACTGTTCTTAGAAGCGCAATCCACCTGTACAATGAGCAGTGCTTTGATCAGGTCACAGCTGGAGGTGAGCACATTAGGCTTTCACCTGCAGATTCTGTACAAATAACTGGTTTGGGGGGCCCATGTCAGCAATTTTGGGCTAGTTTTAGTTTTGTCTCTGTTACTGGCAGCACAACAAAAGCAACACAAGACTTGGCATTATTCAGGAAGATTGTCAGTCTTTCATTGTCAGTAGAAAAGAAGACTGGCTCATCTTAACAAAGACATTTAAGTTAAAGAAATGGGTGGCATTGTCAGATTTAAAGAAGAAAACCTTACCAAAGTCCTTTAATTTTTTTTTAGCTCCTGAGTCAGATACTTGGGAAAATCTCTCTTCTTGCACCCAGATAAAATTGAAATCTTTGTTAACTCAATTTATTCAGTCTTCACAAACTATGAAGCTGCTTTCCCAATTTTCCTATTTGTGTGCAACAGGGTATGAAAATACAGACTTGTTTCTCATCCCTGACCACTTTGAATGTCAGGAGTGACATTCAGCTTTAACACTTGGTCGCTGGCCATCTGAGGAAATTGCCTGAGAGAAGGTTGCTTTATAGTGGTGTGCTGACATACATTTAAGTAATTTCAAGCGTGATCTTGAATGGGTATTAATGAGAAAGACTTTCAGACTGCAAATATGGTAAGAATCCAAATGACCTACAGAAGAACACATAGTCATTTACTGCTCCTATTTCCTGTAAATGCCAAAATTGTCATTGCAAAGTCTTTTGAATGACCTCAAATTTTAAAATGGATCATACTTTAGAAGAGAAACACTTGGAGACTAGGAAAGAGCTAAAGCTGGGTGATCTGATCCTTTAAGCGGACATTTTATGACAGGGTTATATTTCCTCTGGCTACAGGAAGTTTTGTATATGAAGAAGTGGAAAGCAATAAGTCAGTCTTGAGGAGAATAAACTGTTGCAGGAATATAATAAACTCCACATACCCAGCTGGTCTCAGAGATCCTGCTAGCACCTTTCCCTTCCTGTTGGAGCAAGTAACATCTGTTTCTTAAGTGAAAGAGTGTGAAGAGAATGAGCACACGTAGCTATGCACAGAGACATGCAGGTGAAGGAAGTGATTTATTATATTTCAAACAGATTGTTTCTGCTGCAAAAACAAAAGCAGGGCCTAAACGTGCTTCTGTGAAATGATTTGTGTTTGACACTTTTTTCTTTTTTTTTCTTTTTTACTTCTTCTCTTTTTTACGTAAGATGGAGGAAAACCTGTAGTAATTTTATTAAAGTATAATACAAAAATACAGAGCAGAGAAAAATCTAATCAGCACAGTGAATGAAAACAGACCTCATAAAAAATCTTTAAGAAAGGAGCTCCTGTTCTTAATACAAGACCTTCTTGACTTCAAGGATTATTTTTGCCAAAAACATTTCTACCTGTTTTAAAGGACTTGCTGTTGGATTATTTAGGTACATAAAGGTTGAGGAGTTGGGATGTGTTCAATAGGAAAAAACGTTCAATGGGAAATCTCGCAGAAACAAACCAGCTGTAATGAAATTTTCTATGAACTCCTATGTCCAAGACACTACTTCTCAAATTCTGTATTCAGATGCCTGTCTCATCTCATGAAAAGTAATTGCTGGTCAGCAGTACTAATTGAAGTTTTAGAAATTATCATTAATAAAATGAGTTTAAGTCAGCAAGGTTGCACCATGATAAAGGTACCACTTAATATGAATAAAACCAGCTAAATCCATCTCTCTCATTTTCCCTGAGCCAAAAAGAAGTTGTTGACTAAACACAGTATCAAACTCTTAAACTTCAAGACAAAGAGTAACAAAGTAAAATATTAAAATTCTTCTGTGAAAACTATTTGAAATTCAATGATCAAGTAAAAGAATTAAGCAGAAGAATCAAGTCAAGTACAAGCATCAGGCAGAATGGAATTTGAATAACTAAAGATAGTTAATAGCATAGATTTTAAAGAAGTCACACTTAATGAATCTGATTAACTTTTTTTAGGAAGTAAAAATAAAAACTGCTAAAGGTAATGTAGCAGGTGTGTCAGCATTTGAACTTGAACAAGACTTTCGATACAGTACTGACTGGTGTAAGTGGTTTAGATATTGTGATATTGACGAACAAATCCTTAGCTGGTTGAAAAAAATTGCTTAGAAACTGAAGCCATTTGATAAACGGTCCTAGATTAAGTATCAAGAAGTTGACAGATGAAGTGTTAAAAGACTGCTAGCATTAAATCTACCTTTGCTTATAAAATAAACCACTGACCTGATGGGGAATGTGTAACAAGGTGTTCAAATGTGCATATGACATGCCAATCAAAAAAGAATGAACAGGTAAAGCAAGTTGTATTAATTCTTCAATGGGACAGGCTCCAAGACAATTTATGTATTTCGGAAAGAAAAGCATGGAGACCCAACCAGGGGTAGGTGGTGCTCTAGTTCTGACATAACTCTTTCAATCTATCTGCAAAAAACTCAGATTTAATGTCTCTACTCTAAATCAGCCATTGGAGGGACCAGCTGAGGAGCATTTGTCCTCAGGCCTCCAGGCCCTGGTCTAGGACGCCAGTCTGGCATGATAGCGGTTGTCTCAGTTCCACCTTCAGTCTGGAGCATTGAACGTACCTCAGAGGAAAATTTCATTGAAACATTACCACAAGAAAGTTTTTGATGAATCAACATTTTCTGAGGACAAATGTTTTGCTAAAAAATTCAAAGCTGTTCTAATTACTAGTTCCTGCTACTCTACCTAATGAGGACAGCAGGACTATATACATGCTTAAAGATGAACATGTATCTAATTATCAATTGAATCTTCAATATCAAATGAATACCATTTGGTTCACACATTACAAGCACATTTTGGAGCAGTGTCATTTCCACCAACTCCAGCAGTAGAAACTCAAGAAAAAAATCAGAAACCATAGATCACTCACTTCAACTCTTGTTTTCAGATTTAGGAAAACTCAATAGTTTCTCCAAAACAATTTTCTGTTGCTTGCACTCGGTTGAAGTTCTCATCAGAATTTGCTCATGATCTTGTTTAGCCAAAGAGCAAAATCAGTACTTCATAGTCATCTCTTTGATCTATTAGCTTGAAAAGTCAGCTATATTTTTTCTTGATATTTTGTGCATTCTTTAATTCATGAATCTGTTCTTCACTCTTCTTTTTTACTATTCTAATATGTCTTCAGTATGTCCTTTCAATTTTTTCACAGTAGTTTCAAAGAATTCATCAGTATCTTTGGGTAAACTCACCCACAGACACAAATTAAACAGTTGACTTTACCAGAACAACTCATTAATCTACCTCTTTTCTCCAGTTTTTTTTGGATTGAAATGGTGATACCATTTTCTAATGCAATTTTCTCTATTGGTTAAAAAAGAACTCTTAATTTATTTCCTACCAAACCTTCTCTACTACCTCCTTCCTCAATAACAATAGGCAGCATCATTACATCTGCTGTTCAAGCCCATAATTGCATCAGCGTATTCATCATGGGCCTTTCTGCAGGTTTTATACCCAGCATATGTCTGTCCTCAGAAATGCTGCTGTCATGAAAGGCTCTCATCATCACAACTGCAACAAACATTTCTTTGTCTCTATAAAATATACTCTTGCTCCACCCACTCTAACCCAGTAAAAAAACAAATAATTGCCGTGACTGGTAAAACACCACAAGTTTTGTATTGACCTAATAGTTCAGGGTCTCAAAACTTGCCTGGGTTTGCCCTGCTATAAATGGGTTTTAGTTTGTTTTAGCTGTAATAACTACTGCCCAGTGGTTAAGTGACTACTGTCTAGCCTGTTTTAGTGTAGTTCTGAAAATACAATGCATGGTACAGGGCCAACAAAGCTAGGTAATCGCTTAAAAGATGGCAGCCTTTTATGTTAATTGAAGAGGGCTGGCTGTTGTGCAACTTTTAAATTTTAGTTGGGATTAGTAGAAAGAAGTAGTCTATGTTAAGAAGACATAAAAACAGTGTCAAACAGACTGAATATTGCAGTGTTGATATTAATGTAACTGTGCTAGTAATAATGTCTATTGTATTTTTTGTTGCAATAATAAAATTTTAATTGGACGGTATGCATGGTGAGTTCCCTTTTACCGATAACAAGCCTTTCAGTGTAACATAATATCCATCTGGAATGCTTCTGTTAAAATCAATGTCCCTCCTCCCTTAAATTATAGCTTGAACAACATCAGTGCTCTGTATGTCCCTTGACTCTCACTGTCATCAAGAGTGATGATCTTTTCTTGTCTTTGCTCCTCAAAACCTTTCTGTCTTAAACTTACACTATGTGATTCAGTAACAGGAAGTAAAGTTTTATTCTGTATATAATTCCAAGGTTTTTCACCTTCTCCATAGCTGTAGGAAAAATTATTATTGTACTCATCCCTCTCCATATTTTTTCTTCAGACATAGCAAGAATACTGTCTAACAATAGATAAATCTTCTTAATCTCTCTTTAAAACACTTTTTTTTTTTTTCTTCTCTGAAGCACACTAAAATTTTCAGTGTTACATGGCTGGTTTATAAACACCAATGTCTGTCTGAATATCATGTCCTGTTCCTCAGTCTGTATCAACAGGTTAACTTATATCTATATTGTAAGTTGCCTTAATGAGGACCATCTATTGTGTTTATTCAAGACCTCCAGAGTCCTGGTCAGTAGTTTTTATTTCCAGCCACTATACATATGTCTCTCCTACGAAGTAAAAGAGGGAACAGAATCTGACTCCTGGTCCTCAGGCCAAATGACACCAACCGGATTACATACACAGAGCTTAAAGCTACTCTCTACTAGATCAGAGCAGGGCAAGAGTTTTACCAGTTCGAAATAGAGCAAGGACTGAATACTTTAAGTAAGGTCAGGAACCAGATAAGTGCTTAAGATTATTTCCTGCCTCTCTTTTTCTTAAAAATACAGATGCACCCTCTAATATGTTAGAATTAATAATTATACTAACATGAAAGGTGGACTTATGGGAACCGTTCACTTCCCTTTTCAAGAAATGCTGTACTGTTTCTGCTTTGACCTTTGCAGAATGGAAGTTTGGAAATAGCAAGTGAAATAACTCCTACTACCTCCTAGATTCACATCAACATTTTCCATACTTTTTCCTTCCCATGATCATTTGGTTTCTGAGATTAAAAATATAGGTAACAAATTTAGTGATATCATTTCAGCTTGTTTGCTGCAAACTTATATCTATTAGCATGAGTATATATGTTATCAATTTTTAAAACAGTGTTCAACAGGATGGTCTCTTCATAGGGAAAGAATTTTTACACAGTTTCAGTGAAGACGAACATAATTCAAAATATTATGGTGAAACACACAAACGAACAGAGGTTAACCACACGGTTAAAGGCTTAAACAGTTAAGTGTTCATTCAGAGAAACCCATCTTTGCATTTAGAAGATTTTGGCTTTGAGTGTCATTTACTCTTCTAGAGGCCATTATGGGTTTAGTTTGTTTTTAAATGTCTTCCCAGAAAGCAGTTAAGAATGAGCAAGAAGTAAGACTGAGCACTGAACAAAGAAATTTTTCAGATATGACTCTGTCAATTACAATTTAAGAAGTACACCAATTTAACAGATATAAAGAAAGTAACCACAGAACCCAACAGTGATACCTTCCTGCAAACATTTCAGTAAAGCCTCTGAACCATTAACATAAAAAGGCCATTCAAGTGAAACATGTTAAATATGTATTATACAAAAAATGGATCAAGGCAAAAATGCTGTTCAGAGTCCATCCTTAATCCCACTTATTTTGCAAAATACAGTGCAATAAAGCAAGAAGGGCATGTTCTGAATTATTTCTTCAGCAGGCTACAGACCTCTATAAAACAATACTTTTTCTGGAAAACTCCACTCTTCCAAGATATTTTAATCTTATTGGAACTGTTTGTTTCATTTGAATTTGAAAATAACTTCTGAAAAACTCTACATGTGGTATTGCATAGCATTCCTGAACTCCTTCAAGGAGGTAATGGAAACTTTTCAACAAGAGGAATTAGACAGGAGTCGTACAGAGCCACACAGGGTCTTCTAGCTATTAGGCCGACCTGCAATATAGATGATTGCGAATAATCAGCAGGCTGGGAATCAAGGCCAAAATAACAACAGGAAGAAATTAACCCAAATGCAGGATACCTACCCCCTCTGAAAGCAATAATCACCTCATTATTTTGATATCTTACATTTCCTCTTGGAAAGTTCCATGTCAGTGCAAGTTTGGGGGAAAAATTGTATTTGGATCATGTTTACCTGTGTACTTGGTGCTGTTAATGGATAGGATGGGGAGGGGGGGCAATATTTGAATTTGTTCTCACAGCTTGTCCTCTTAGACTGTGTGATGACCTTACATGTAAGTAAGGAGCAAATTTGACCCTCAAAAAAGCAGGCGGAATTATTCAAAATCATCACATACCTGCTGTAAGCATGCCTAGCTGAAATATACTTGTATGAATACTGACCTTGACTCACTGACATCATCTGGACATCTCTGTGATTATCCAAGCACAGATTTCCAATCTAACAGAATATATAAAGATTTATGACCACAAAAGACAGCACTGCTGTTTCAAAACTAGCTGAATGAAGATTTAAGGAATAAAGCTTTATTTTAACATAGTTAGGCTGACTTGAGCAAAGCAAAATCAGGGACTTAGAAGTGCAGATCAGAGTTTTCCAGTCAGCACACTCTGACAGCGAGATCTTCAGTTTAATGGTCAGCTCAGGTCTCTTCACCGCTAGCAACTCCTCCACTGCACAGAGGCCATAAGTGAGCCAAAACTCTGGCTGTGCCTTAGTTGAAGCATCACCTTACCATGAAATATTTAAAGTGAGGAACACAGCAAACAAATGGAAAAGTGAATATGAGACAGCTCATGTAGCTAAAGTGATGCTAAATGCCTTGCTGAATGAGGACATTAGCTCTCCCTTTTTTTATATTCAGGGAGAACAAGAGCAATAACTGAGGGCATTGAGTGATATGCAAGGAAGATTCATCTCCTTTCTCCTACTTTACATGCTAGCCCCCAGGCCAACTATGAGCAAACTTGAGCTCTTCAGCTTATAAAATTATTCTGGCTATTGCTCTGTGATTATGCATGTGTTCTATGCACCATGAAAGGTCAGAAGAAGCATTTAAAGCTCTGAACGTGCAACAGTGCACTCTTCCACTCTAAATGTACTAAAAGCAGCTTTCAATATTGTGTTTCCTTTGACCATCACAGGCTCAGAATGTTTTCTTCCTACAGCGATCAAGAATAAGCTACAATCCCTCTTTGGTAATATGCACTCTAGATCTTAATCATCTATTTAAACAGACATTTCCTCTTTACAAATAAATGTAGAGTGAAACAGAATAAATATTCATTTAAAAACCAAATGTTTATGTTTTGGAAAATGCCTGTTTACCAGAAATTCTTCAAACAGAATGATGTTCTCCAGCTGCAGGGAAGGTTTCCATTAAAATGCTTTTATATTCATTGCATTCACTACTATAGCAGAGTGACCCTCTGTTGGGTAATGAGTGAGTTAGGGTTTCAGGTTACATCAAATCCTTCCTTCTATCTATAACAGGAAGGCTGTGGTGGTGTAAATTAGCTGGTTAGCTGATGAAAGGGCATGATAACACCACAAGGAATGCAAAACCTGTTGATCTCTATATACAATGTAATGACGGATGTTTCCTTTAGAAAAAGCTTTCTTTTAAGAAAAACTTTTATGTGATGCATAAGAGTACAGCAGCATGCAAGATAAGAAGTGCACTTCCTAACTCCTTTGCACTGATTTCTCTGACAGCAGCTTAGAAACATGTCCAGAGCACAGCCTGGCTGACAGCAATACCCTAGGCTGATCATTCATACTGTATGATTTTCACATGGTTGCCTTCTAAAGAGGCTGCCTTGCCAGATAGTTGAATCACTTCCTACTACCATCACCTTGAAGGAGGCTAATATGCAAAAAGCAGTCTGTCACTTCACTGTTGCTCAGCAAATTTGGAGAAGGAGACTAAGACCAAGCCATAGATCCTCTGGAATATGCTTGCTGTCTCTCCTGCATGGGCCCACCTGAGGCTCCAACTCTACCTCCTCCAATTCCTTGATCTTTTTCTTAAACCTACCTGAGAGAGGTAATGTCTCCCTTTACCACCCATCATTTAATGCTCTAATCTCTTCTGAGCACCCCAGACATGCATAGTTTCTTCCTGGCTAAGTGGTCTCCATGGCCCTTTCATTCCTTACCTCCTTATCTGAGGACCAACACAGTCTGTTGTGAAGTATGCCAGATTCACACATGTAACCCATCATGACACCAAAAGCTGGAATTCATTTGATGATTTAAATTATTTCTTGCTGATAAAATATTTAACAGGAGGTTACTCATAGATAATATTTGGCATATTTCCTGGAAACGTTATGGGTCCATTCTTAAAGCATGTAAATTATTAATGATATTTTATAAAGCACTGATTAGTGAGCCCTTCATACCACTCTTAATACATGCACAGGAAGTCAGCTTTTCCAATTCAAACCAAGATTAGTAACACACAGAAAACAATAAATAATAAATACAGGTCTTCTTCCTCTGGCACAGCAACAGCAGCAAAATAAGGACAAGCACTTTTTCAAGCCAAAGGATGAGGAATTTAGCTATTTTGCTTCTTAGAGGAACCAAACTGGGGTACACTTTGGGTAGTGATAAACTGATTTTTTTGAGCTACACTATGAGTGGAGGGGAAAAATCACACAATAGTCAAAGAAGCAGAAATGAAAATAACTTTGTGAAATGCTGCTGATTACTTGTTTACTATGAAGGATTAAAATATCAAACTACAAAATATATGAGCTATGTGTGACTGTACCAGAAACTCACTTTTGTTACTTACCGTTGGTTAAGCAGTACCTTAATCCTAGTGAAATCAGTAAGGACACTACTCAGGGAAACAATTCATAATGGGTACTTCAGGCTGTAAAACATTATGATTTTTCATTTAACATAAAGATTATAAAATAAATTCCTCAAGCAATAAACTAAGGTCTGATTTTTTTTGTTTACTCTTTAGTGATTTTATCTCAAGGTCGTTTAGATTCGTCCATCTCCTTTACATTACAAGAAGTAATTCATTGCCTAAAGCCCAGCATTATTCAGACTAACCTTGGGCCCATTCTAGTCCAAACTGTGAACTGTTCCTTTTTATATATCCCTTCTACTCTTTTATCCATAATGTAATTTTAGTAGTCTGTCTTGTGAGTCAGGGCAGAACAATGTACTTGCTATTGTTGTTATCAGAATTTCTCACTCTACTTTTACAAGATTTCTAATTAAATACATTTTGATAAAAATATTTATGTCAAGGATTCTGATTTTATTAAAAATGTTTGGGTTGCCCTAGAAAATATGCAGGTGGCCATGTATTCAGTTTGTCCCAGAATTGACAATCTAGACCTATTTCAGATGTCAAAATCTGAGCTGAAAGTGAATCTCCTTTTCTTTCCCCAACCCCCAGGAAAAAGCAATCAATTAGGGCTCCTGAAGGATGTGGGCACATATTGTGAAAGGTGAGGACTCAAAAAATGCTGTTCTTAACATGGGCATGGGACAGGGGAGGAATCAGAAGTGTCCATTGCCTGAGCACAGTTTTGGTCATTCCTTCCCCTTTCCTGCTTTTCCATGAACAGAGGCACCATCTCCTTCGCAAAGCCAGAGCTGTCAGAAAAGTCAGAACCATCAAAAATCTAGCAATTAGGGTGAACGAGCTAAAGGCACTGATTCTCTCTAGCCCTACTTCTCTCAGGGAGCGCTCTCTGCTACTGGCTGGGCTTTCCTCCTGTAGATGGACTCTCTTCTGCCAAAAGAGGACTAGCTCCAAATTCTCCTCCTAAACTAACAACTCTAAGTAGAGCCATAGCACAGGGTCAGGGTCAGGGCAAGGTGGGCACAACAGCCAGGGATAAGCCTCAGGCTTCGTCTTTTCTAAGCAGACAGTTTAGACAGTTCCTGAAAAGGGAAGGAACTGTCACATGGATTAGTACTGGGTAGTTGCTGCTCAGGGAGCAGCAGAGGAAAAAAAAGCTGCTAAGGTGTAAGCAGCTGTAGCATAAGTGAGTTTGTTTTCTTTGCTTGATTTGTTTATTTTTCTACAGTCCCCTCTGTCTTGACCCCCCTCGCTATATAGCTACATGGTCTGTCTTTATGGCAGTTCTGGTCATATGCAGAGACCTGTTTTAAGTGACCACCCAAGAGAACAGCAAATCTAATTCACCTTTAAGAGCTGTGCATTATATAAAGACAAAAAAAAAAAAAAAGTCCTTGGAAATCATGACATGCCACTTTAAAATAATTGCCTAATAACAAGCAAATTCAAGATCATTGTTAAGTTAACATCATCAAGTTAACATTTAATTGAACTGTGTGACTGTATAACAAAAAGCTGGAAAATATTTTTGAAAAGGGACTACTAGAATGATTTTATCCAGAAAATGTTGTTTCACAATAACTAAACTTTTCCCTATGGTGTAGCAAGACAGATACCCTCAAAACAGAGGCACTCAAAGTTGTGGGTTATTTTAGAAGTTTTCAGTCAACACAAATGATGACTATACTTGATAGGAAATCTTTTCAGCCAAGCATGTCAACTGCTTGATACTGAAGACTAACAAAGGTAAGAATCCTTCTGAGGTTTCCATTCTATATTTAAAATAATCTATCTTAGATCCATGCTATGAGTTCATCGGTGATAGCAGTGTAGGCATAGTTCCTCTTAAGCAAATGTGGCTATATTGCGTGTCCTGTCTGAAAGAATATAAATCCTTCCTATCTTTAATCCTTGGATCTGAAAGGTTAATAATTTAATAATACAAAACATAAAGAAAAGAACATGCAGAATATTGTGTTGCTATTTTCGGTTAAGGGGTAAGTACTGGGCATAAATGCTACACGCTGGGAATTAATACCAGTTTATTATTTCCTTTTGAGGAAATATTCATTCTTTCAAAAAGCATTTGTGGTGTAGAAAAAACTTATCACACTCCTAAAATATACATGCTTCTAGTAGCTTACTTAAAGAAAAGAAAACATTCTCTGAATAGTCAATGTTCATTAAGTCTAAACTTTTACTACTCATCAGAGTGCTTCCTACATAAATTGCTGTTTTCTACTGTGCACTGAAGACCTGCATTTTTGGTTATTTACTGTGATCTATGGCTTTTTTTCTCTTCTAATTCACAGAGCCAGTACTTGCTGGAGAATGTCCCTCAAGTCCCCTTTACTATGTCCCTTTCATTCTCCTTTTACATATTACAAACTGACATTCCAAGTGGGCTCCTTCCTGATCTCTATTTCATGGGAGGAGCAGAGATTGCAATCAAATAAGTGCAAATCACTTCAGCTGCCTGGCTAGACTATGAGGCTATCAGCTCTAAAAGATCACTTGTGTGTGGCTTGTGCTCTCAGCAATGGGTAAAATGCATCTTGAAGGTCTTGTGCTAACAATTCTTGTAATGAGCAAAGTAGTGATTGGAGCTGTGCCTAACAACATCAAGCAAATTCTTTGTGATTACATCTCCAACCTTAAATGTAAGGACCCAGAACAATCAGTAAATCTCTGGTGCCCCCTGTTCCTGGATAATCTGTGTTAAAAAAAAAAAAAAAAGGAGAAAAAAAAAAGAAAAGATCAGATGCCTCTTTTTTCATTGCTAATTTTTTAATGTACTGACTTCTAGAGTTCTTTTCTCTTAACTCATATTCATCTTCTTGCTGTTAGACTAAAGCATGAATTAGGAGGTCTAGTTGCTTTTAGACTGGTTTTCTAAGACTGAGATCAATTAATCCCTTTGCATACTACACATTTACTGTAAGTGCTTCACAGCCTAGACCCCAGAGAAGGCCCGCTCAGTTACTGTGGAGACCTAAATGCACGCAGGAAAGCGATTAGGTGCTGATTGGTACAGACAGTCAATTAGTACTTCAAAGGGAAGCTGACTCCTTGTTTTATACACACAGAACATGGGATAAAAGATTGTAGTTTGATGTCTTGTAATCTCTGTTGCTTCAGTGTTGACCAGGACAGCATGATATTGCAAGGTTTCTCGGAAGTTAAAAGAGTCCCACATTGGTTCCTAATGGAATGGAAGCACTAAGAGAAACAATGACATTGTGTGATCTGTACACACTAGCTTTCCTAAAGTATTTCAGGCTGCAGTGACTCTCTGGGACTCTGTCTGTTCAAGTCAAAAGTATTCTTAATCTCTGTGATGTGCTGATCAAACCTTGAACTGTCAGGTCAAATTATTTCCAGAAAACTAGTTCTATTTATGATTAATTAAAATTTCTTCTTGATTGCATACAGTCCTTTTTAATGTATAATCCCTTCATTGTGTAGTGATTGGGAGTATGGGCCCAATCCCTAAAATAAAAAACAAATTATTTCAGTGCATGTTATGCCTATGCTGAGATGTATTAAGTTCACCCATTTGATAAAGGAAACAAAAAGCAGAAATCTAAGCTGATAACAAGTAAACCAATATACTGTAAAGGAAGAATTTTATTTATGGTGACTATATAACTATAATTCCATTACGTACATTGGATTAAAACTTTTTGCCCTTAAAAGGACTGACTTTATGTCAGCTTTGCAATATACTGATGTTTGTGGATATGTTTTCAAGTTCTGGTCTCCATTATTCTCAAAGTAGCAAAACATCAGATTAGTATGTAACTGCAAACAACAGCATTCAAGAAAATATTTTGTCCTTTATATACAGAACATTTGTATTTGTTCAAATAAGGAATATAAACAATGATTGGAATTATTTAAGGATATGATATCTAAAAATAGAAGAAATTATTCATTAATTATTTTTATTATTCCTAAATTATTCCAAAATTTCTTTTCTCTCTTTTGTCTTCTTTCTTCTTCTTCTTCTTCTTCTTCTCCTCCTCCTCCTCCTCCTCCTTCTTCTCTTTCTCCTCCTTTTGATAAAAATCTTGAAGTCCTCTCTTTACCTATGTTAATTATCTGTTAGACCTATTTGTTCTGTCTCTTCTCTGAGACAAATATAAGGGAATTCCTGTCCAAACGTGACTAAGAATGAAAAAGAGAGAACACAATCTAGGGTGGATCTTTAGAGCCATGCAAATTTAAAAGTTCAATTGAAGCATCTAAGTAAGGAGGGGAGGAGTGCTAGATTCATCTTGTTTAACTTTAGACAACTAAAATTTAGATGTCTACATGTGAGCCAGTCATCCTGTATGAAAAACTTTACAGGCAGTGGAAGAAATAAGCACTTTTAGAGGACGATTATGTTGATCTATTTTAGATATCTGCATTAGAATGACAGGAATTGTTCTCTGAAGTGCTAAGACATCTCCATTTTATCAGATACATTCTATCAGAATCTCATTATCATTAAGTTCATATATGGTAAATGGAGTTCATAAGTAAATGAAGCAAATTACACTCCAAAGTGTAATTTAACCTATCTAATTTTTGAACTGCCTTCAGCACAGAGTAGTCTCTCTCTGAGTTGCTTGTCAGAGAAACCTACAACAATAAGCTTTTTCATTTTCATTTGTTTCCTATTTTGCGTACTGAACACGAGAGATTTTTTAGTAACTGCAGATATAGCAATAATTATATATAAGAACTGATTGCAGATTGCTCACAGGATGTTTTAAAAGTGTGATTAAACAAATAACTGTATGAAAAGAATGCCTTCAGATTATTTATACATTGGGTATCCATTGGTCTAGAACAATGAGAGAAAATTATATTTCTCATCAAATTTACAAGCTAGATCTTAAATTTTCATAGCCTTGACATTGTTCTGCTCTGAGCATACTAAGCATTGTTGATACTCACCTGCTGTGATGTGTGTGTTCCTATCAACTCTTCCAGCTCACTTGTACAGGTTTTCTTCCTTTGAAACTATGTGAAAAGTTTCTTACTTTTTAGTTCATAGTTCACCGACATGACATCTTAGCAGTTTCCATGTCTTCATATGCATATTTTCTAGCCTAGCCCAGGGGAAACTATTCCTCAGTGTAACAGCCAGAGTGATACTACAGCACAGATAATGTAAGAACTATACCCTAGAACATCAAGAAGCAGAATAGAGTTTTTGATGCTTTCTGGTTTTCAGTTGCAACGTCACATTGTGGGTGCATTATGTTACTGGGTTTTGTTTCTGTCACTATGTAACAGTATAACTTGGAATTTTAATTGCTCCCAAATCCTACCATTACCTATATCCAGTGCCAGTGCTGTGATAGCACTGTGATAACATGTTCTAAAGGGCAGAAACAAATAAGCACCTTTTCACTGATGAAAAGCTAAAATATACATCAACACTCCTCTTGTGATGCTGAGATCAACTGACAGAGAATTTTACCTAGAAGATAAGACTCACTATACAACATAGAAACAATTCTTGAGGTACATAGTAGAACCAGTTCTTAGAATGACTATGGAAGCTAAAGAGCTATCTAACTTTCAGTATATTCATCTCCATCTGTGACAAATGTGATTTTGTTTCTCTTTCATTCTCATTTATTTAGCACAGATTTAGGTCTGCTGAAAGAAAAGAACAATAAGGTGTGCCCAAATGTTTTAAACTAGCAATTTTGTCTGTGGCTTTAAAAGGGAAGAACATCTTGAAATCATTCAAAAAGCAATTCCTGAGATATTAACTGAAAAAAATCTCTTGGGAAAAAATGTTAGAAAGTCATACTTCAGTTAAATTGAGTCCTGGTTCAAGGATATAATAGGAAAATAAAGTGAGGCAACCATATCTGACACATGAACAAGAATGAACATTTTTTATGGCAACTCTTAGATTAAGAAATACTCCTATAAAGCTCAAAAAAGCAAAATACTGAATAACTGCATAGAATTGTGAGACTCCTGACACTTTCTCACTTAATCCAGCAACAATATTTTTGGTTACATACTAAGTCCACTAAGATTTGTGCCTGAACTTCCCATATTACTCTGATAAACCCACCTGTTTCCCATGGCTCTTACAGTAGCTGCACCTCAGATAAGCAATATACCAATATCACAGCAGTACCACTAGGCCTACACTATAATGGAGAATACTACACAAACACTATGCCATAGTGCCATTGCTGTATCAGTCTCATCTTTCATCCTCCATTGATGTACACAGGCCAAACAGTCCCTCTTCTCTGCTTCCGTACCCTGCAAACAATGTCTATGCTGCTAAAATACCACAGCCCAGGGAAGAAGATGCCTAACTCTTCACAGTGCCACACCATCAGCCCTCTCTCCCATCCCTGCCTTGGGCTGTTCACTTCCAAAAGGCAATATGGACAAGACCACATGCAAATGATTAGACCCACTTAGCAAACTGGTCTCCTTAAATGTGTCTACACTTACCCACTTAGGTGTATTTTGTTTCATTTCTGGTTCTGGCCCTCTTTTCAGGGCACACTAAAACACAGCTTCTAATCCTCTTGCACTTCTTTTCCATGACACAGAGAGATAAAAGTGCCCAAATCTCACCTCAAAATGGAATTGGGGCCTGGCTAGTGTGCACAACCAGTCCTGCTAAGCAGGAAATCCTACCTGATCTAGTAATTAAACTTGCTTAAGAGGATTGTAGTGCTAGTAATTTTTTCCTGAATCTGAAGCAGTTTCAAGCAGGAGTTTTCAGCTGAGAAATAAATTATGCTGAAATGTTCAGCAGTATGATTTTAGTACAATGCCTAAGATGACTACTTCTACCTACAGGCTTTGTTGAATGCTGCTCTCCTGAGAGGATTTCACTCTTGTATAATATTTTGAGAGAGGTTTCTCTTGAAAGTCCATTCTGCCTGTATAATACGCTTCTCAGTTCAGTCAGTTGTCCTGAACTGACTGTTTCCTCCATAGCTTGATGCATTTTCTGATCAGAGGTTCAGTTTCATTTCATTCAATACTGTCACTAAGTCATAAAACACAAGTGCTGAAGGACCATTGGCCCTTTTGCCACAGACCTCTATGCCTAGCAACATTTTCCTCATCCATCAATCTCATGGCAGCTTGACTGAGAATCCACTTGGATAGTGTAAGAATTGTTTTTCTCTTCTCATACAAAGGAGGCCCTACACTAAAAGGCAGCTGCTTCAGAGTCAGAGAAGCATTTATCTTCTCATAGTTTCATTCTTCCCTTTTCCAAAGCTCTATAAAAAGCCGCAGAGCATCCTGGGCTTGTAGCATCACTGAGGATCCCACCCTCTTACAAATTATGCTCCCACATTAGTTCTCAGGAGTTCTTCACTGTCCTGCAACTTTTACCTACACATCTCACACCAACTGAAGTTTCTAGGGAGACTAATAGCAGTAAATTCATTAGATATATGATTAGATAAAATTATGTTTCTTTCTTCACTCCCCCCCCAAAAAAAGTAGTGATGCAAGCTAATTTCCACAAAAACAATTTCTATCTATTAGAAAAGTTATTCTTATTCATTGGTAGCATCTGTTTTTTAAAGTAGTTAACTTTAGTCAATAGTGGTCTCACTTCAAGCCAGCACAGTTTTATGGAAAAGATGCTAAGCAGTTTTATGGAAAAGATGCTAAGGCAGTTTTATGGAAAAGATACAAAGGTCATCATGCAAAACATGTTTAATGTTTTAATCCAGTTACCATGAAAAATGGGTTTGTGTTGAAAGCACAAGCAGGCAAACTGGGAGTTCTGGTTTACTTCCTGAATTATTCACAGTATTTCTTTGTGTCCCATGGGTTTTGTTGCAGAGATACCAGGCCTGGCTCCACATAGGCTAACAGTGGAAATTAGGGAAAGGCACACTGCAGTGACAACTCTTCTGGCTCTGCATGAGACAATTTAGGCTTGAAAGCACCGTGACTGCATTTATGCACTGTTAACTGCCTGAGTCTGCATTAATTTGGGAGTCTCAAAACTGTTCTACATTCTGTGGTGGATATGACCTTAGACATGTAAATACCTTTCTATTTTTTTAAGTCTAACATTCAGTTGTCTTGTTATTCATGATATCCCTGGTTAGACCACGGAGCACTGGAATTTCCATTTTTTCCCTGATTGCCAGATCTATACCAGTCTGAACTGCTGAACCGCTCAGAATCAAGTCCCAGCAGGATTAACAAAACAGACATGTCTGTGAATTGCTCAATGTTAGAAATGAATCAGTGAGCACTTTCATGTCCAATACAAGAAAACCACTGGAGCAGACTGCTCAAGAAACAGGCTATCAAATTTAAGTCCCCAGGCCACGTGAAGAATGAGTTTCTTCCACTTGGAGCTGGGACTAGAAATGTTAGCATCTATATGGAGTACTTGCCTGTTTAAATTTGCTGACCTGTCATAAGCAAAGATCTTTTCCATAAGATGGTTCGCTGTGGATGGGACCCTGTAACACACAGGCAAGGGTCCAATGGGCACTGCAGTTGAACTCCTTTGTTTACATGTCCAGTTGTTCCCACTTCCTTGGCATCTACCTTTGCGGTCGTAAACCCTTGCACACGTTGCATCAGAGTTAGGGATCCCAGTATGCTGACATTTTAGGGCAGCTGGCATATTCCCTTAGTCCGTTCCCAGGACATCAGGTTCTCCATGATGCATAGCACCTAATGAAGCTGGAACCTGTGATGCATGTGAGCAACAGAATCGCATAACCTGATAGATAGAATCTCACAATCAACATACTCCAGTTTATTATACAAACAGTCACCTCTGTTTAGCCTAGGCTGTTCCTCTTTACAGATACACAGTGGCGGGGCTTTCTCTCCACATAGATTAGATGATCCCTGGATCCAAAAGGGAAGAAGACTGAGTTTGTGCCAGAGTAATTTTTTTTTCCTTTCTGGTTGGTCTTGGCTACTCTGTAAATTGGGGTGTGTATGTGACCACAGTGAGGATTCCTGCCTCACTTGACACTGAGTTTAATTCTCTTTAATCCCAATACAGCCCAGGTTCCATCTCTTCTGACTAGTGCTCTAACCCCTGCATCATATGCAAAAAGGCAGGCACCAAGTGCCCTTTTCCACATAGCACGGGGCCTCGGATGAACTTCACTCAGCAAACTACCCCCAAGTGGACATATTCTCCTGACATTTCCTTTTGTTTCCAGCACTGAAAAAAGAGATAGGCACCTAAATTAGATAGCATGCATCCTGCAATACAGCCTTTGGGTCATAATCAGACCCAGAAAAGTTGCTCATGTGTTGTGTCGTAATTCAAGAAAGATATCCCTCTCTAACAGCTTCACAGTGTCTCTTGTAGACTAATTTTAGTACGAAGAACTGAAAACTATTCAACACCTCAACGTAGTGGGCTTTATTTTCTACAAGTGTCTTTTACCATAGCATCATTACTGTTAATGGACTTTGTTGTTCTTATGCAAGAAGATGGTAACACATTTTGAGCTGTTACAGGGTTTGGTTTTTTTCTTTTTTCTTTTATTTCTTTTTTTTTTTTTTTGCTGAGTCATATCTTTATTACTAAAAAACAGGGTTTTTTTCTCTTCTGTACTTGAAACATTGCTGCACTCATGATGCACAATGAGTGTTTCCAAAGGACTGAACTTAAATTTAACTACACAGATTCCATTCAATTCAATGGGAAGTGTGCAGCTTAATCCTATGCAACTCTTCTAACATTAAGAACATGTTTTTCACCCGGTTAGCATTTCAGTGAAGCAGATTTGGGAACAACTTTGTGACAATCTCTGTAAATCCTAGCAACCAATTCTTAGTTAAGCAGATGCTTTCTAAATAGGTTCTTTAAAACTTTTATGTACTTCTATGGGTTTTCATATTTTTAAAATTGAGAAATACTGGTGTGCATTTCTCACCTGCTTAGCATTAATTTCTGATTCATAATCCCTCTACAAACAACAGGTTTATTGATTATAAAACCTCCCGCAAGGCGTTCTTGCCAGTGTGTGTCTTTTCTATGAAAACGTGAAAAAAAACCCCAAACCTCCGAAAAATGGTGACTTGGAAATGAGCCACCTTTATTTTAAGGTTTTTTTGCGGTCAACGTGTTGCCCCAGCAACCTAGGTTCTTACTGTCTGGCAGAAGACAGATTTCTTTGGTTCCATCATGATGCAAAGCTGAAAGAAGGAAAAGAGAGACAAGCAATGAAAATTCACCATTTCATTATTCGAATATGTGAATTACCCTGAGCTGCAGCCAAGCCATGGGTCTTATCCACAGTGTCCCTCAACACTTATTCAAACCCTTCAGTGCTGCAATACTTCATTTCCATTAATTAAATAATTACACCAAACTCTGTGTAAAGATAGCATTCAACTGAATTCAGGCATTCCAAAATAGTTATTCAGTAAAGCTGAAGCTCATATTATTATGCCATGAATTGACAAAGATTTTGTTTATTTCCCTTACCAGAGTTTTTTAAAAGCCTCTTAAAAAAAAAAAAAAAAAACAACAAAAAAAACCCACAACACAACCAACCTCAAAACTGAAATTGATGACATTTCACGTAGGTGAAAAAAACAAGTTAGTGTCCCACAATCTTAGTTCTTTATTTAATATAATGAGCATGTCATTATTATCTAGTACAGTTAATACATCTTAAAGATGAAGTTCTATGAAGATTAAAAAAGGATTGTCCTTGCTTACATAACATGAAGTCCACTGTTATTAGTGGAAAAAAGTGGTGCTTGAACAGGTTTATGTAATAAGATTACATTTTGGCTTTTTTTATGGTCTGTCTTTGGTACACACAGTCACAAAACACTTTACCTTCAGCCAGTCACATGACTCAGGAGAAAAAAACAATGATGGCTGAGAGAAATAGCAGTGTAAACTAGCTCATTAGATGACCAATTGCAAAGAATTAGCAGGAAAGGGGAGAAAGACATCTGAAAATACATACAGAAGGATGCAACAGAAGCCAAATGTGCCTTGCAATAGAGTGAGTGAGTGAGTGATGACAATCAAGGGAGTGGTCTGTATGATGTGCAGGATACAGTATTGTGGCTTTGAGATCTGTTCTTTAGTCTCTAACACTCTCCTCCATCTCTATATATGATACAGATATTGGGCAGCCAAAACATCGTTGTGTAGCAGGAAAATCAGAGATGGAGGGCATCAGACAGTAGAGATCACAGTGGCATAGCTTACAAAAATATAAACAGGACAGCTTGTACCACAGCTATCAGCCACCACACTGTGAAGATGGGGGAGGAACGATGTCCAGCTAGAGAAGAAAGTTCATTTCACTCATTACAGCATTTCATTTTATCCACCACATTTTGCTACTAGATGAGTCTATGAGCAAAGGGAGATTTTGACAGAAGTGGAGGACAGTAAAACTTAAAATAAGATCACGCATTATATTTATAGGCAGTTTGGTAAATTTAGGAATGCCTAGGGAACTCAGAAGTGATATACACCGTGACACCAGCTGCGATACTAGAGGTGAACACCAGTCTCTGGTGTTTAAATCTTGCACCTCTAACCACAATCTGAATTCCAAACACTTCTCTATCGTTTCATGCGAAATATGCCAAATTTTTTGACAGAAATGTATTCTTCTCCCAGAGAAGTCTTCACCTTCATCTCTGTCAGATCTTAACAGGCAACATTTGGAGGAGCATAGAGCAAAAAACACAGGCAAGACAAAGAGGAAGGAGATACTAATGGTCATAGGAGAGACATAAGAGGGACAGTTTTCACCCTATTATGCAGATCATGAGACATTTGGAAATTCTTTGTACTAAGAGAAAGCTGGAGGCTTGGGCATACATCTCATGTATTATTTTGAAAAAATAAAGGAGTGGCAGAACAGTGATGACACAAGATTGGTGCAACTTACCAGTACTGAAGGAGAAGTTGCTGAATGGGATGAAAGGTTGAATTATGTCAGGAGCAAATCAACAGGTATGAGGAAATCAGTCATTTCAGAGAGAATTGTGAAATGAAGTACCCTGAATTATGTTGTAAGCACACATATTTTTTCAGAGGCTTTTCTTTTCTCTTTTTTCTTTTCTTTTCTTTTCTTTTCTTTTCTTTTCTTTTCTTTTCTTTTTTTTTTTTTCTTTTCTTTTCTTTTCTTTTCTTTCTTTCTCTTCTCTTCTCTTCTCTTCTCTTCTCTTCTCTTCTCTTCTCTTCTCTTTTTCTTTTAGCATACAAACAGTATGTACATATGTAGAAGATGGAGACACAACTGGTCTAAGGTCTGATATGGTCTATATAATTTCCTTTCCAGGACAGTTTTATTCAACCACACCATATTCTTTGAACTCTAATTCTTTCCAGAATCCCATACATTTAAGAAATGTTCATAATGAAATCTATTAAATTCCTTCTGATTGCACAAGTTGCTGATTCCAACAAAAGACTAAAATCTCAAGCTTTTTTATATAAATAAAATACAGCCAAAGAAAACTAAACAGGCTACAAATACAGTGGGGGTTAAGTTTCAAAACTGATGGATGATTTTAATCCTTTCCATCTTTGACAGCTCAACTATGCCACTGGATGATTTGACAACTTAAAGTAAGGCAACAACAATGGAAACACAATGATGAAAATGGAATAAAGGTGAAAAAATTATACCTCATATCACCATTTTAATTTTCTCCTCTGTGTGTTTCTTGTTTTCAGCTGTTTTTGTATTCTAGATAGCACTTGAGATCCTTCAGAAACATATTTTATGAATGCAGAATATTTCTATTTTCCACCTACTACTGCAGTCACTACAAAAATCTAAATCCTTTCAAACTAGAGCTCTCTTATTTGGTTTTGGTCTGTCTCCAATTTTGGTTAAATATACAAACATAGAGATAATACTGCACTATTCTCCTCCAATTCATTTATATGTTATGAGTAAGAGATCTTAACTTCTGAAGTAAACTAGTTGTTGTGCCACATTATCATTAGTAATTGCTTTCTGCCTCCTCAGTTTTTAGATGTTCTTTAATCTGTTAGTTATTAACCCTTGCATGAAACCTCTTAAGCCAAGGCCTTTGACTTTTTTTCAGTATTGAAATACCTTCAAAATACCTGATCTGGCCACTATGGAATGTGGGATGAACAACTAAATAAACCAAGTGTCTGATATTCCCATCGTCTCATAGTGGTCTTTCATTTTCATGGTGACAGAATTAGAATGTCTCCAAACCAAGCATTCCCAAAGGTAAAGGAAACTTCAAGGCTCTTGGAAAAAAGTATGTGTGCCTATGTACTCAGCTCATTTTATCCTATTATATACTTGTTTGCTATTAATAGAGCGTGTGTGTGTGTGTATATATAAAAATTAAAATATATATATACACATATAAATAATATATATATTTCTACATAAATAAAAACACATCTTTATCAACAATTGTAGCTGAGACCAGAGATTTAGATACTTAGCTAAAGGCAGCTAGAGACTTATCTAAAGCTCTGTTTTGCTATTCTAATCAATTAGCTGTTAGAACTTTCCAACCTTAACTTAGTAAGACTTTAAAGAATGGATTTTGGAATTTAATTTTAAATTCAGTGAAAATAAACTGAAAGTATAGACCTGAGGTAGTTTAAGGGGGTTTTCATTTTAGGAACTACTTTAGAAAATTTGTGTGAGTTTAAAATGTTCCTCTGCTACACATTTAGTATCTTGTCAGGTTGTTACAGCTTGCTTAGGTTTTAACCTTTACGTAGTAACTTGAGAGATCTGTAGTTTAAATTCATACCTTAAATTAATCTGTAAATACAAAATACATAGTTCAGCTAGGTCTGTAAATTTGCCTCATAGAACTGGACTAAAAGACACTATGCTGAGACTCGTAGCTTCTCCACTTAGGTATCTGTCTTGCCTCAAAGGTACTTTAGTACAGTTAATGTATTTGAGTGTTCAAAAAGCTTCTCCCAAAGTTCCTTTGTTAATTGAAGTTCTCAAAGAAATAAACTCTTATAAACAGTTTTATGTGATTCTCGAACAAATTGTTAAAAAATAAGAAAGGATAGGTAGAAATTGTCAGTTTTCACAAAGGAAACAGATTACCAATATATCCTCCAAGTATTTTTACTGGGTATTTACGTTTCAGCATATTCATAGATCTTCTAGCAGAGAGCATGAAGTGGCAACAAGTTTTGCAGATAATTACTTCAGATAGCTAGAACAATTACGTCCAGAGCTGTCTGAAAGAGCTACAAGTGATCTCATATTAGAAAGCAGTAGAATGGCAGATTAAATTCAACACTGAATTCACCTGGAGAAAGTGACTATAAAGAAAAATTCTTGTGCTCTAAACTAGCCATTACTGCCTGAGAAAACGTTGGAGTCATTGCAGACAGTTTTCCACATACATCAGCTCATCACCCAGAACTGGGCAAGTACAACAGAGAAGTACCAGGACAGAAACTGAGAGCAAGCCGAAGTCACCATTATTCCCCCATATGGTGGATTCAGCTCCCACATAGCACCTGAGGTTCTGGTTGCTTCACCTTGGAACAGATGCTCAGAAAGGCAAGAGGATGATCAGAGGCACTGAACAGCAGACTGCTTAGATGCTTAGTAGAATACGACTCCTCAGGATGAAGAGATGACTGGAAAAGAAATGATTGGTCTATGTAGTGATTTACATCATTAGCAACTTAGAGGAGAGAAAGAGAGAACAGCTATTCACTATTTCTCACAGTTTAAAAAAAAAGAGGAGGAGGGGACAGGGGTTGAGTTATCTATCAGCGTTGAACAAAATATGGACCAATTTTGTGTGATTAATAGTTACTCTGTGGGACTGCTTACCACAAGATATTGTGGAGTCTGAAAGTAGGAGTTTAAAAAAGAGTTTGATAATTCATGGAGGATAGATCCATCAAAGACTAGTACACAATAGTCTGGGTGTAACTCGGGATCAGGAAGTTCCTAAAAAATTGACTTCCAGAAGCTAAGATGAAATTGACTTTATAGATATGTTGTTTCTTATATTCTTTCCCTTTTCCCCCAGAAACGATAGGAAAAAACATCTGGGACAAATGGTCCCATCCAGTACATCACTCTTTTTTCAGCTTGTGATTTAGGTCTCGTCTTCTCATCTCGTCTTGTCTCATCTCATCTGGTCTCTTGAGATTACATTTTAAAATATAGGTGATATGGTGTCATGGTTTAACCCTAGCCAGCAACTAAGCCCCACACAGCTGCTTCCCTCTCCCCCCTCCCAGTGGGATGAGGAGGAGGGGGAAAAAAAGGTAAAACTCGTGGGTTGAGATAAGAACAGTTTAATAACTAAAGTAAAATAAAATACACTACTAACTAATAATAATAATAATTTAAAATAATAATAATAATAATTGTAATGAAAAGGAATATAACAAAAAAAAAGAAATAACACCCAAGAAAAGACAAGTGATTCACAATGCAATTGCTCACCACCCACTGACCAATGCCCGAGCAGCGATCCACCCCTCCCAGCCAACTCCCACCATTTATATACTGGGCATGATGTTCTATGGTATGGAATATCCCTTTGGCTAGTTTGGGTCAGCTGTACCGGCTATGCTCCCTCCCAGCTTCTTGTACACCTGCTTGCTGGCAGAGCATGGGAAACTAAAAAATCCTTGACTTAGGATAAGCGCTACTTAGCAACAACTAAACCATCAGCATGTTATCAACAGTATTCTCACACTAAATCCAAAACACAGCACTATACCAGCTACTAAGAAGAAAATTAACTCTATCCCAGACGAAACCAGGACATATGGTTAAAATAAGACAATAACTTTCAGTTGTGAGTGTAAGTCCTTAAGTTCTGCTAGTTTCTCTTTAAATTCTGCAACTTCAGCTGAGGTGTAGGCATGTCATTACTATTCAGATCCTTCACATAATTTTATACCCAGTTGTATTTCCCAGAGAATCTTAGGTACTCTCCATCTTCAATTTTATTTATGTTAAAACTGAGGGTCTGCCTTACATATCTGGAGAAATACAATGCAATTGTTATGTGGCACTTTTTTCTTTTTTTTTCCTTTTTTTTTTTTTTAATAGGCAATGCATTATAGAATTTCAGTTTCTTGGCTAAGTTTTGATTTATGTTATTGCAATGAAACTACCAAAACCTTGTTCACTACTATTGCTCTGTGCTTCCTGCTAAACACACAAAGTTTCACTGGATAATGTTGTTTCTTATTCAAAAGACTTGTATAGAGCTATTGTTCTCTATAAAACAGTCTTCCTCCCAGGGACAGATACATTTCAGAAATGAGTAGAGTGATCCATTGAGACAATTATTACTGATATGCAAACTCAGCAGAAATCAGAGATCTCTGATCAGCATGTAACTGAAGCTTGTGTACATGTATTACTGTTGCACATTTGTTGCGGAAGAAGTTGAAGTGATTGTGGGCTGTATTAATAAAGGAAAGACAGAGAAGTATTAATGCCAAGGACCTGGAAGGACATCACTGTGTAAAGTTTCATTCACCTATCTAAAGGAAGATGATTTCAAACCAGAACAGGTTCAAAGAAGGGCAGATGGCATGATTAGGGAAGCTTATTGTCCAAGAGGACATAACAATAATACAGCTTGTTCGGTCTAGCAGAACAAAAGTTGGGAAGAGATATGATTACTGTGTATAAATGCATTGATGAATAAACATCTGAGAGAGAGAAAGGTTATTTAAATTAAAGGGTAATAGTGGCAGTAGAAAAAAATGGGTATGAATCATCCAGCATTAAATACACTCTCAGAACTAAAAGAAGGTTTCCATCAGATCAATAAGGTTCTAGAAGAGTCGTCTAACTGCAATGATGTGGAAAGGGGAAAGAACTAGTTTTATTCTCAGGCTTAATCAGTTTATAATAAATATTATGTAATTCTGTAACATGCAATAACAGGGAGTTAGGTCCCCTGAGGCATGTGGTCCTTTCCTATCCTAAAATACTCAAACTATACACCCTCAGGGAAATTTCTGTGATAAATCTCTCTCTCCTAGTGGTCTTCATGCATCAAAAAGGGGAAATGTAGCTTTGCGCAGTACTATAACAAAAATGGTATCAAAACATAAATTTAAAATTATGCAAGAATGGAAAAGAACTAAATGCATAAAAGTGTTGAAAAAAGGGAACTGAAAATACAGGACAATAGTACAAACAAAATTTGGTTGTATGAAATAGTTTGCACAGGACAAGTTTAGGAAAACTGGAATCAATGACCAAGATCCAGCTTATCTCAAGCTGAGGTTAATAAATATTCCACAAAATTAGATATATTTTTTACATCACTAAAATAAAGTATAGTACATGCAGAAGCCTACTTTCAAATGAGTTTCAAAGAAAGAGAATGATCTCTTAATTTCTACTTCTCCAGCCTGGCTTTTTTTCTGAAAATGTCCATCAGGCAACACCAACTGAGAATGACTGAGTTGACTATGTTTGCTATCCTTTTCCTAATAAATAAATCACATTTCCATTCAATTATGTCGGCTTTCCACAGAGAATTTATGTGATGTGCAGATGTCCACTATGTTTATTCTCTGCCTGCAATCTTCCATCAGGAAGCTTACAGGTGTGGCCCTCAATTTACGGACAACTAGTTCATTGGTTTTTTTTATGATGAATTGAAGCAATCAGAATGTTTTCTGCAACAGCTTGATATGAAGAGTTAGAGACTACAAAAAGTTGAACTGAACCTTTTTTCAGTGAGTCAAATGCAAAATGGAACACTCCACTTAGTACAGTATATGTATGTTTGATATTTTGACACTAAATTAAAGTTATTTTATTCCATCCATCCAAAGGAGGATAATTCCCAGCAAGTTGCTGCAAGTCTATCACACTAGGTTTTTTGAATAGTTTTTTAGAACTACTGCCGTATATTCCATGAAGTTTTTCTGTTTTCAACGTAGTCTGCACTTCCTCTTACTTTCAATATAACTTAACGTGCGATCTAATATCAATCAAAAAGTCTAGCACTTCCACGAGGCAGCATCAGAGAAATTGGATGTAATTTATGATTATGAAATCAGAAAGAAAGGGTGGAGGAACAGATGGAGCAGTAGGAACAAATAAGTGCATGGGAAGATGTGAAAATTCCTAAGACCATCTCTGCCACAGACGGGGAGGAGAGTAGGAGCACAGATAAGAAGGCATGTGAGAAGACACGGATTTTGTCCCTGCTGTAAGGGAGACAATTGAGGCTTTCTGATGCCAAGGTTCATCATGCTTCCCTTTCCCTTTTTTTGACAAGGGCTATCTATCTCATGCTTCTCCCTAAACGCACGCATCATGTCTTACACAGTACTGATATTTTGCAGTTACATCCTAAAATAAAGGCTAAGCATGCTAAATTCATGCTCTGCTACACAAATTAGTATTGAAAAATGTGAAAACAGCTACATTACAATTCTCAACAATCAGATAGTACCAAGCATAAAGAATGGGAGATTTTACACTTCTCTAGTACCTGGATCCCATCCCGTTAACTCAGATACTTAAAAAAGGTGTCTTCACCCTGAGTTTCTTTTGTAACTCAGGGAAAGAGATAGACATTTTCTAATTGGGCCAACCTAAAATGAAAGCAGGTCACTGTGTGCCCTGTATTCAGCTCATCTGAAGGCTTAAGAAATCAGTGTAGTACTGACCAGCCTTCCAAATATTAATAAAATGTAGTCTCCCTAAAAACAACATGAGAAATATAAGGATTTATAAACATGGGTTACAAATTAATCCTCATATATAGGTATAAATAGACATAAATTGACTTATTTCCATTAGTAGAAGTTGTTGATTAAATAAAATATGTATGGACCAGTTTAAGTCTCCATGTTTTATGAGAAAAAGGTTGGACTGGAAGCATATTCAGGTACAGCCTTCGCTTTAAAAGGCCAGTTATGCACCCACATATTATAGAGCTGATCATCACCATTGATGTACGTTGCTCTTGAGCTATAAGTCTGTAGGCAGCAAAAATCTCAGGGGAGCGATTAGAAAGATTATATGAAAGATCTTAACATTTTGAGATTTTGTGACTTTATAAGTGTCCTTTACAATGCAAGCAAGGCAAAAAGCATGGCAAAATAATTTCTACATGGAAAGCAGTGAGAAATTGCATAAATCTTTCTGTCCCTTAGGTGTACTTTGTTTAAATTTTAAAAATCACTTAGGCCTTCTGGCCTATGAAAAGCCAGTATTTGTAGAGGCTGATGGATTTTGTATTTCTTGACACTTTAATAAAATATTATGCAGTATAAATGCCTTATTATGTATATTATTTATTGATTTAGGTACATTTTCTTCCTTTGAATACTTACTAAACAGAGCTGTTGTTTTCTGAATTGATTTTGCTGTCTCAGCCACATTGAGGCATAGACGCTTTTTTGGCTTCCATCTGAATGAACAATTTCCTAGTTAGACACACTGGATTTGGAGTTGGGTCAATAAAAGCTTTACTGTGTCCTTTCTCTTTCCTCACACAGCTCACAAAAGAGAACTAAATTCCATTCATCCTTTCACTGGCCACTGTGGAATCTTTAGCAATGCAATTCTGGCTGGGATGAGGAAACATGGCAAGAAATTGGAAGAAACACAAATAAGAATTCTTTATTTCCCATGCTCACTGCCCTGAAGATCTGTTGCCACTGGGGATGCATGTGAATTTCCTGCACTTTAACTATTTGTCTCTGCCATTGAATTGCTTTGGAAGTATAACACGTTAGATATCAAAAGACGATTTAGCTTAATCCTGATGAATCTGATGTGGTTAACTGTAAGTTATTTGCAAAAAGACCATTTTGAGTGGTTCTTGGCAATATGACCATAAAGGATCATTGAACAGTTTTCATGTGAAGAGTACTTTTAAACTTTTGAATAACATAAACTTCTTCATGGTTTAATAAAGTGTTTTCACTCTAATCTTTGTGGACAGATGGAAATTTCAAAGATTCTGGAGTCCTACATAGTTGTTTGCAAGGATGTTTTCAACGCATTAAAATTTATTTTGTTGTTGTTTTTTTCTTGCTTTTTAATGTTACATACTGCTTTTATAGATAGCCCATTCACAGTAAAAACTACTAAGAAGATATTATCAATTTAAATTTTAGGCATTTCCAAAATAATTTCTGATGTCTTTGATTTCAAGCTTCTCCAGCAGCTTGTGTGTATATATATATCAGCTGTGTCTTCCCAGTCTTTAAGATTTTTTCCTTCCTTCATTTCTATGTTGATGCCCCATGCACATAAACAGGAGACATTAAAAAAAACAGTTCCTAGCATAGAAGTAGTTTTCCTATAAGTTTAAGCATAGTAATAATTTCACCTTAAGGCTTCACATGGGCATGTGTGAGACATGCAGATGCATAAGAGCATGCATATAAAATCCTTTTAGGCATAAATCCAGGACACATCTAAGACCAGACTGTTGTGTTCATATGTGACGCAGTAAAGTAGTCCAGTGATACTACTGGTAGGAAAACACATGACCAAAATCCAGCAACCTTTCCCGAGTCCTGACAGTGTATCAGGAAAGCAGTGTTTTCTGTACACAGTTTCTATATGCAGTTATACTAGAGAACAGTGTGGCTCATAGTGCACTTTTGAACTGTTCTGACCTACCCGTCCTTAATGACCAACTAACTACTCACAGGAGGGTTGAGTAGAGAGAGTCTACTCATGCTCTGTGTCTACAAGAAGATGTGAAACTTACTTAATTCCACAGAGAGAAGTAGTGCAAATATGAAGTGCTGTAAAACAGTCAAAGAATTTCAGCATGAAATGAGCATATACAAAGCCATCTCAGGTGTCATTTGTAGAACTAAAAAACAACAAAAAAATGGAATTAAAGAATAATTTTCAAATTATGTCCCTTTAAATATAAATCACATGCTTTGAAATTTGCTAAAGGATTCCATAAGTGAATTTGCAGATAGTTCATTCACTGAAAAAATTTATCCATTTGCAACATCCTAACTTACATCTCTAATCCCCTGATTAGGAAAGACCCAAACAACAGGGGTCACTTTAAAGCTGACATTTTGAACATTTTCTTTCATCACCTTTGATATGAACTCTCTTTCAGTGGGATTTTCAATCCATTAGCTAGATCACCAAATGATGTCTGCCTCACAGCAGTTCTGCTGAGTGAAGGCTATTTAATATGTAACTTGTTAAACTAGGTATAGAGTCTCAGTTTTTATTTCATCTTCCTTTTCACCTTTTTATGACAAAATAAACACTTTGAATAAGAATAGGACTTTGAGATGCTACTGCAAGTCCATGTTCTGCTCCAGAGCTTAAATTCTTAGTTTACTAAGAATTTTTGCAGTACCATCACTTGATTGTAATTAGGAGAGAGAGGATAATTCTGAATTTGAAGGGAGGAGACAGAAGGAGGGAGGAATAGAAAATACTGTTGTTTTGGGGTTTACGGTGAATTTTTTATTTTGCTTTCATGCCATCCTTCTCAGAAACTTTGCCTTCCATGCACACATCCTTAATGTTCTGTGTGCAACTAACAAAAATATTAACTTACTTTTTTGGGGGGGGGGGAGGAGGGGGGAGGAAGGAAAATAAATATTTCAATTCTTACATAAGTAAATTGCTACAAAGCAGAGGTTTAAGAACCCTTAAAATGTGAGAATACATATTGGATATGATCTGGATTCTAGTTCAATTAGTTTTAAATTTTATAACTATCACAGAAGAAACCAGTACATGCGGGTTACTGGAAGAACAAGGATTCCAAGGGTTTCCTCATCATAAGAAAGGGGCGAGTAGGAAGGGCAGCAGGACATGCAGGACCAGTGAATTTTGTGTATGTACTATTGGTTTTCTATGGCTTGGGAGGTAGCTTTTTCAAAGGTAGAGAGGATAAAAATCATGCTAATGGGACAAAGCAAAGGAACGTGTGCAAAGAAGTTCTCAGAGAGGTTCACCAGCCAAACATCTTATTAAGGATTTATTAGACATGTGAATGACCTGAAAGTGTTTATTTTTCTATTAATAATACAAAGGTGGGGTGGAAGAGAAAGTCTTGACAAAACAGAGTAGAAGCACTTTAGAAAAGTACTAAGCAGTTCTAGAAAGAAGTTTGTTAAATATTTGTTCCAAACAGCCAGGATCAGATTTGAATATACATAAAGTTCTTACTAATACTATCAGAGCTATATATAGTATCAAGATTAATATTTTGTTGCTATCCCATATATTGACTGAAGACCATATTCCAACAAAAAAGGTGTGATGCAAATATTTGTTACACAACAGAACCATGGAAAACAATAAGATCTTAGAATGCATGACCAGGATGTAGTGAGAACCTAATACAACTGGAAAAAGAAAAATTATCCTGAATTAAGTGATGATGAGCAGATTATGTTAATTATGATGCAAAGAGAAATGAAAGCAAATCTATTATTAAGAATTTCTATTTTAATAACAAAATTCTTGAAAAATGAAGGGAATCAGTGAAAGTTGGGTGGATTTGTAAAGTTTAAAAGCCTGTCTGAAAAAAAAGCTTGCAACTACTTTAAATCACAGATGCAAAACCAATACATGTACTACAAGTAAAAGAAAAATGATTGAGAGGAAAAGACCCAAGACTAAACTAAATAACTAATCGCCTCATGCTGAGAATCATGTAGTAGTCAGTCAAGGAGTGAATAAACTCTTCTGTGTGATGTTTCACTGTGGCTGTTGAGATGTGGGTAAATGTTATATTGCTCAGATTAGAAATCCTTTTACCCATTTCGGACCTTGATCACATCAGTGCAAAAAAGGATTTTCAATGGTAAGCTGGGAGTCTATGAGGAGCAGTAAGAACAGACTGGCTGAACAGAAAGTTACGTCTTGAAGGTCAGAATATGTAGGAGAAAAGTGAGACTTGCCAACTCTCAAGCTGAGCTGGACCTTGCAAAGGAAATTAAAATAAACAGTAAAAGATTTTTAGCCACAAAAATAAAAAGAGAACAAAGAAAGAGGAAGTGGTGTGGTAATTCAGCAAGTATAGGGGCAAAGATTAAAGTTAATTTAGATACTGCCAAAAAACCCCTTTGACGCAGATTTCAGTAACTACAATGATGTAGTACACGGAGGCGAAGTCAAGGGGCTAATGGGAATAAGAGTATGAAAATGGAAATTGCCATAACTGAGGAGGAAACAACATTGAAAGAGCTTAATGCGCTGAGGTCAGTGAGCAAATAATCTCCATCATTGAATTCTGGCTCATGTAATTACAAATCCAGAAGCAAGGTTCTTTTATGCATTTACCAGGTCAGACCTATATGCTAAATAATAGTACACGTAGCAGATTTTCAGGATAGACATTTCAGTGCTTGAAGTGTAAAGATATGAACTCAAGAACTTCAGGAACTGAAAAATACTCAACACAAGACACTGAAAGGTGGAAGCCAGTGGAAATCAGAGAGATTACATGATATGGCATCTTACCTGAAGGACTGAAAAAAGGCGGACCACAAATACTATCAGAAACTGTCAAAACCCAAGCAAACTCTACTCATGCAGGAACCTTCAGTCAGAAGACTCTAGTTCAGTTAGAGAGGGTTTGGTAGGATATGGAATACACAGAAAACAAAATAGTCTAGAGGACCTACAGTTGCCCAATCAGCACAAGTCTGAAGCTCTTAAGCAAAGACTATTACTCTTGTGAATCTCTAGTCATGCTTGGAACAATCACTGGATTACATGTGATGAGAAAACACATCTTCTTCACTAAGTGCAATGTGATGAACCAGTTGAATAGGATTGGTTCAGCAGAGATCAGGTGGATTAATAGTGATTTTCTGTCACTAATATTGTTCTTTTATAGGCAGATAAAAAGATGGATGATGATACTAAAACTCACTGTTGAACTACAGTAATTACAGAACATCTGTAAAAATGTAATTATCAGTACACAGGCATATTCCTGCATGCCTATCTCAAATGCAAAATAATGCAATTTTGCATAAGCAACAGGTATTTAACTTTAGGAGTAAATCAAGTTGCACTGCAACTGAAGTGGGACAACTGTGCACATAAATATTTCTATGCACAGCTATACAATTTTAGACTATTGTTATTGGCTCATATGACTAAAATTTCAGTGAAATTTGGGCAAAGTCGTTTAATCTACCTTGTGCTTTCTTTCCTGAACCGCAAGGTGAGGTTTATACTTAATCAGCCCAAAATCCACTCTTTTCTTTCAAGGCTGTCCAAGAAGTTTCACACGCAAGTTCAGAGGACAATCTCATTAATGGCTTGAAGAATTTCAGGTGTTACAATGACAAGGGCCAAAGTCATCTATGTGTAGTTACACTTCAGAAGAAAAAGAAACAACTGAAACAACCTGTAGGACTTTCCATTTAAAATTTGTATGCTTTTATTTTAAGATGATGGGAGCAAATACAGAACTTCAGCTTTCCAAAGATGATCTTGACCTTTTTAGTGGAAACATTGAAAAAATAAAAAATGAAAAATAAAAACCATCTGTTTGGCTGAGAGGAAGAAAAAGGTTTCCCCAGTGACAAATTTAAAATGAAGAGGAAATTGCCTCCAAAGCATTAAGATGGAGAAAGCCAACTTGATTGTATCTGAACCTATATAAAATATTTTAAGCATCAAAGGAGAGGAAAAAAGAACGTCTCTAAGGACCAAGAGGCCACAGAAACCATCCAAAAAGAGCAAGAGCAAAAAAGAAATACAATGTAATCCTTACATAAATAACAAGTTTCTATGTTTTCTTTTAAAATGCTATATTATTCATATATCTGTTCTACAGAATATAAGCAACTTGTTTTTAAGGCACAACACAGGAAATAAATAAATAAATAAATAAATAAGGGTCGCATGTCTTGCAGTGCCATCTTTAGGGATCTAAAATGTCTAATCCCAAGTAAGACATTTTTTATAATCAATGTAAGTAAAAATGCACCTCTAGACAAAATTCTTCATGTGAGTATTTAACTAGGTCAGATGATCTGCCCTTTGAACATATTAATTTCTGTCTATAATGTGAGCCTAGTCTAACTTGCTTAAACATATGCATTGAACTTTTAGTGGCCTAAAATTGGAACAGATGAAATCCATCTGAACAAAATAAACCACTGAATTAAAGGAAGAAATTTCTTATCAAAACCTAAATGTGCTGACAAAACAAATGGAAGCAGCTAAAGACCAGTTTACTAACCTGGAACAAATGGAAGTCAGAAGCTTTCGAGAAAACAGTAATGGAAATGACATAAAGCAATCATCTAACCCCCTCCTCCCTGTCCCAACACAGGGCCTGGGGCACCTGAAATCATACATGTCAATCAGTTTATTAATTGATTGATTTCTATGTCTATTAAATTCCAGGTGTGTGACTGCAAAAGTGAAGCTCTTTTCATATGCTGTTATAACATCTCACTTGAGGAGTTTATACATAAAAGGCAATATGAACAAGATTAAACCAGGTTCGTTTATTCCCATTGCTCTGTCCTGAAAGGCTCTCCTGCATGTGTTTCACTCTCGGACTCCTCCAGACATTCAAATGAAATATCCATGAGCATGCAACATCTACTCTCATTTTCATCCTGTAATACACCTCTCTCAAGTTCCAGCAAAGCCCTCACATTATATCAGATAGTTTAAACGAAAATCAATACCCGCTCCTCTCTTCTCCCTGCCCCCCCCCATGTAAAAAAAATCATGTTACAGTGCCCTGGGGCAGCCCAAAGGGGCTGCTGCACCAAGAGCTATGTTGTGTGGCCATGGCCTATCTGCTCTGTAGAGGTCTAGCCTTAAAGGGGGTACGTATACGCAGTCTGCACCGCTTTGGAGCCAAGGATCATTCCCTAGGGTGGATACATTTAGCAGTGTAGAAATAGCTTATGTCTTTCTTATGCAGCTGCAAAGGGAGATAATTGGAACATTAAACAAAAAGATCTAAGCAGAATCAATAAGAGTGTCCATTTGGACAGCAGACAAGGGCAAAGATCTTTATAATTCCTGACTTTGCTGCACGTTTATTTCTTTCACAGATCATTAGAGAACAAGGAGGCTGGTCCATTTAATCCACATTTCATATTCTGCTTGTCGGCAACTTTATGGTCTTTTTGGAAAGGTTTCCACTTCTTATGTTTCACATCTCTTCATACTATGCCCTCCCCACCCCGTATCATTGTTTATTCACTTTTTCTAAGTTAAGCTGAATGAAAAGCAGGACTTAGAGAGGATCTGATGCAGTCTGTTACACTGGGGAAGTGGAGTAGCAAATGCTAAGAAATAAAAATAACTTTAGTAGTGCTTCAGTCCTTATAAATGGTCACCAACGATTAAACCAGTCATTAAGTGTCTCTTAGTAAAGAAAATTCTTTCTATGTTTATACATTTAAGGAAAATTTAGATTATAGAGATCTGATTATATGCTTTAAAAGCTTGATGTAGTATTAGCTGATGTACAAAGATACTGAAAAATATGAATCAAAAAGCTACCATCAGAATATCAGTATGAATTTAGGACCAATTCCGTGGAGGCAGCGCAATTACAGTGATCCAAAACCTGTAAGGAACAACCTTCAGATTCAAGTCCCTTAAGATTTAGCGAGTATAACTGTCTGTGTTGTAAGAGGTTTGTAAGTAACTGCAAACACTAAGCATTGTGTCTTCCTACTTTGAACTAGCCACATATTAAATTACTACAGATCTCTGTCTACTTTTCAATCAGTGCAGGAGCCCTGTTCTTTCAAAGCCATTTGAAAGTCTCTATAAATAAAGCTGCATATTCTACATTTCCATTTTGAGCTTTTGGTTCTTACAAATGTGGACGCTTATGCCAATACTGTACACTTTTTCCATGCCTTACATTGAAACCGAGTTGTTCAGGATGAATGGTAATGCAGTCAAGCTGGAGAAAATACAAGGATTGTCTTCATTATGCAGCATCTTGTTTTTCTTCAGCAATTCAAAAATGAAATCTAAATGAGAGCTCAACGCTTTTGGAGCTAGCCTTTGTCATTAAGCCAATTTCTGTGCATCTTGAGAGGAAGACAAACATTTTAGAAAAAAAAAGAAGTAACATCACAAATAAAAGACTTGGCCATTTTTAATGGCCATTATCCTAAAGGAACATGATTATTTTCTCAAGTAATATCCAAACACAGTCATTTTCCTTCAAACATAACAGCTTTGTTGCTTCTGTACTGTATCTTCCTCTTTCAAACCTGCAACACGCACAGCAGAAAATGCTTAACATTTAAAGAGAAAGTAAGTCATATGAGCAGCGGCATTAGTTTCATTTTGTGTGAACAGTGACAGCTTTACTGTAGCCATCAAAGCACATGAACACATATATGGTTTACACCTTCATTGCAATATATATACAAAATCATAAAAGAATATGGAAAGTATACGGCAAAAAAAATAGGTCTCTGTTAAACTCAGTAATTATTCATATGCCTCAAATTACTTGCCACTTAGGTTATTGTCTGCATATCCATGTGTTCCTGCACTGCAAAAATCAAGTTCTACTTAATTTGTATATATATGTGCTTAATATGTTCCTTTATAATTCAATATATCATTTTAGATACTGGTACTGTAGCTGCCAATCCCTATTCTTTTTTTTGCCACCATTAATGTTCTTCCATAAACATATATGACCTTCACTGAATATTCAGGTACAAAGTCAAACTGTCACTGATATCAGTAACTATTTTTTTCTTGGTGGATTTAAAGAAAGAGATGAAAAAAATAACTAGAGTTATTGAGGATTTCTTTTTAACATTAACTAGAAACGTATGAAAAAATAGGGAAAAAAAAGCACAAGATTTCTTCTTTTTAAAATATCTTTTTAATTTCATTCATTAAGAATATGTCTGGTTACCAAAAATACACTCAGGATGAGAACTTAATGGCATATAAAGAAGAATTTCCACACCAGCTCCTTAACAAAAAATTAAAAAAACCCCTCTAGATTCACGGATCACGCCTTCATGGTCAAGATAAAAAATATAATTTGACATAGCATGTTGATTCAGTAATTTCAGATTTTTTTGTTGTTGTTGGTTGGAATTAAAAATTGCATATCTTTGACCATTTGGGTATCAATAACACCTTAGGATGGGATTCAGCTCACAGACTAAGTAATTTAAATTTAGAAGCTTGATTCAGATATCGTGATATGGGTGTTTAATGGCAGTTGAAACGATTCACGTTATCCAAGGCATTCAAATGAGGCAGACTGATATGACACAGGAAATGTCAAATTTCTCAATCAGGATAATCATATCCAGTAGACCTAGTGAGTAAATTCAATGAAGTCTAGAGAGCTGTTTAGCGTGCTGAATTTAAGTTTCCATTTTATGAAGATGTACTGTTGTCTAGACTCCATTGGCTATTTTGTTTAATGCTCTGCTGACTAGATCTCCATTGACTATAATGAGAGCTTAGACATAATGAAATATAGATGTCTCAATTTGCAAGCTGAATCCCATCTGTAGAGCAGGATCCAGTTGTCTGAACATAAGCATCCAGAATGAAATTCATTTTCCTGAATTCAGTTGTCAGGAAACATAAGTCTATTGCTAATTTTTATCCCAAGACATCTTAAATGGCACTGGACATTTATGTTTAGGCAACTGGATCCTATCCTGAGTTAATTTTAATTTGTTTTCATTCTTTTTTATTTGATTGTTAATGTTTTAAATAATTAAATATAGTTTATATGAAAACATCAATACCAGAACAATGTATTTTAACTGTGTTATATTCTATCCTACAGCTTTTATTTAACCATACTTGTAATGTAAGTTTATAAATGAAGGTATGAGATATGAAGGCTGGGACTCTTACCTAGCTTAGATCTCTTTACTCTAAAAACATATATATGAGCTCTTCACTCTATGTTCTATTGACAAACAGTGGAGAAAAATATGCACTTTATGGCATGATTCATCTGACCAATAGCTCTGTATTTTAGGATGAGATCAATCACTCCCTAAAATATTTTTCTCCATTGACTAAAGACTTCTACATCTTTCCAAAGATCAGATGTAGATGTTTACATTTGGCTTCATCAATCTCTCCTGGGCTTGCTCGTTATTAAAAAACCTACTACTGACTTCTGCAATTATCCAGCCTCTAGGAAGAGGAAAAGGGTCTTTAAGATGTGGTCAAGAATAAGCAGAAGGAAATGTTGATTTGATACATTGAAAATCAGAAAGAATATAAATAATTTTTTTAAAAAACAACCACACTGCAAAATCTGAAAAGGAAAACAAACAAACAACCCAAAAAACCCCCAAACCCTCTGGTAAGTTTTTCTCAATGCCCTAGAGTAATGGCTGACAAAATCCTACTCCTTGTCAACTGCTCATATAAATTCAATCCTTGTCCAGTATCCAACAAAGAAGGAATGCAGAGCTCATTCTCTAAAAACCTTTCCTGCCCCTGGGAAAATGACTTTCTTAAAAATATCAGGCCTTTTTTTATTAGTATGCTTGTTAGAAGACAGCCATGTTTCAGTCATATTGTCTGACTAAATGGCATCTTGGTTTAAACTGTTATAGAAAACATTTTCCTAAACATCTAATTTTGCCAGTAAACAGCCTCTTTTAGACATAAGGATGAAGCAAGTATGTTCTTGTACAACTCTAAATCTCATCTTTGTGAATAGCAAACCAAGAATTTCAGCTTGACACATTCAAAAAGTATCACATTCACATACACAATCAAAAGAAATTTTGGAGGCCTTCTTTGCAAACTACAAGAATGTTGCTTGCAATGTCCTCAGACCTCACACCAGTGTCTTTCCAGTTCCCTGAGTAAAAGATATGTTTACTTACACATTTCTGCTCTGGTGTCTACAATTAATTTCAAGGCAAGGTCAATGCTCTTTTGCTATACCTTGAAACCTTATAGGAGGGAACCCTTGCTGAGTAACTCCAGCACTGAACACATTAGTTCCAGTCATCGGTCAAAGAATCTGTCAAATGAGTTATTGTAGCCTCATTTCTTATTTTCCGGTGTGTGCAGTTTTGTGTACAGTCCATCCCTGCTACTACTGCTAAATAGGCTGATGGCTTATTTTGGTGGGGGTTTTTTGTTTGTTTTGTTCCTGAAAACAACATTAGAGGTAAATAAAAATGCACAGTATAAATAGATTCAGATTGTGAATGTCTTAACCAATAGTTTCCAAGGTGCTTACAAGAGATATTCTGATTTATCTCATTAGAGAGACTTCAGGATGAAAATTATGATGCACATCTGAATACACAGAGAAATGTGGGAGACTACATCACTGAATTTCTGGGCCAGTGTTCTATAGGAAGAATATAAAAAGGATTTTTTTTTAGTTAAAGACATAGGATGGATATGAACAGGATGAAGAAAAATTTCAGCAAACTGAGAATAATGGAGGCTTTTAAATGAAACTTGTTTACAGCAATGTCCTTCAACCTTTGGCAGAGTAAATCTTTGCCTGTGGCAGACGGAACATTACTCCTTGCTGATTGCTTCTGGTCTGCCTTCAAGAAAACTATCTACAGTAACATCTGTTAATGTCAGCAGGGAAGCTTTTTCTATCATAATTGTATCAAGGTAGTATGCAAGTGTGTTAAATCATTACATAAATTACTGATGTCTTGCTGAATGCACTGAGAGTTTCAGCCTTCACTTAGAGATAATTTGTGGGACAGATGCCTCACCTTTTCTAAAGCATTAATGCATCAAATATCCTCAAGAGCAAATATTTTTGAAAGCCTCTGAAGGGTAGATTAGTTTTCAATAAACTAATAAGCATTGTAATAGATTGATGTATTGTGTTTGATTCCAAGGAATTGAGTTTAAAAACATCACTTTACATTACTTAAATCATTAAAGAAATTGTAACCTATGTCTTCTGCATTTGATTTAGGCATCTCTAGAAAAACACAATTTCAGAAAATCAATCACGGTTAATTACAAATCTTACCATTTTTCTTCTTCCTGGACTTTTCACAATTCTCTTATAATTTTCTTCAATGGCTTTGTTGTTTGAAATAATTCAGCATATGCTTTCTACAAACAAATTTTGGGCCCATAAATTATGAGAGCAGCTCCAAACGGCCATTCAAGCTTTGAACTGACTTGGATTAGGCATTCATGCTTTATTACTTGGTTCTGTTATGTGTCTGCACAAAGCTAACTCTTGCAGTAAGGTTTCTAATATGATCTATTTGCCCACCTATAAATAAGTAAGTAAATAAATAAATATTCTTCCACATAGCACACTTTACAGCATATATGAATTGTCATGTCTGTATGGAAAATTTCACTCCTCCTAATTTTCAGCATCAAATTTCTGATGGCACCCACAGTGCAAAGATATGATACGAGGCACAGTTCCATAGGCCAGAACAAACAAAGAAGCTGGTTGGAAACCAGTTTTGTAGGAAAGAATTATGGTACTTGTATATCTCTAGTGGGCTAAACCAAATCTTTGGATTTGATCATTCCTGAAATAAGTAGGTTGAATTTGAAAACTACTGTCGAAAACTGTTGCAGCTCAGACCCATTTTCAGTCAGCACATGTTAGTCAAATCAGACTCCAGGGAGAAATCTAGCCACAGTTACAAAAGGAAATAGTCATTAATATTTCCCCTTATAATCTGTTTTTATTCCTTTATTAATGTTAGTTAATTTAGAATGAGACTCTGAGGATGTTAAATGTCCCTGTGTGAGCCAAAAGTGGCAACTCGAATTGTAGGTTCAGCCACAGGCACAGTTTTTTTGCTTTTGAAGTCACTCACAGCAGGGACAAGCTGAGCTTGCAGCCAAGGGAAACTGTGTATCTGAAAAATAATAAGCCTTAAGTATACTTGCTGTTTGACTGTAAGTATATTAACATCAGATTTTGCACTGCAACATGTTCTTTGGCTAAAATCATCTCAGTCCCCAAATGTCAGAGCTTGGAAACCAGTCATCAGTGGGTCAGGACTGACTAAAATAAAAATGTGGGTTTTGTTGCCATTGGGGATTTTATGTTCTTAAGAGTGATTTAAATTCACTTTAATCAAAAAGAGAAGAGATCTTGTATGAAGTTGTACTGTGTTGTCCTCAAACAGAAAATATTTGTCTTAAAAGGAATGAATTGTCTTTCCTATATCAAAAATGCCTGTTTGTTATTCTCTCTTCTCATGAGTGGGTACAGGTTCTGCTAAAGCTGTGTTAACGAGCAGCTTCTTCCCTGCTCAGCTCCTTATCTCTGGCTTGAACAGAGGGGTACATGTAGAAGCCATTGCCACGGACTTGATCAGGGCAACCAGATGGAAGTACCTGTATAAACAGGCGCACTCTGCCCCTTGACCTCATAGTCATGCCCCATTATGCTCCTGTGTGTCTTCTGTCATGGAGACCCTGTAGAGAAGATTTTCTATTTGTCTCCTGCTGTGTGCTCTTGCAAATCATGATTTTTTTTTCCCCCTGATATTCATGTACATACAAAGGATATCAGGGCTTGGTCTTCCGTAAATGAAAGCCACCCTGAGGTAGTATATACTAGGAGATACTGGGATACCATCACAGCTTGAGTGCCAGAGCCAGTGTTCTGTCTATATGCTGCATTGCTTTGATAAATACATATAAAACTGATTTTAAGATGGAGAATTATAAACACTGCTGACGCTTTGATAAACTGGCACGTGAAAAGACTTGTATTTTTTGTTTTAATGTTAACTATCTATTTGCTGTTTAACGACCTCCAATTAAAGATATCTTCTAAACGGTTGTAAAAAAGACGGTACATTGTAATCTCTTAATCATAAATGTGGTTTAGAATCTCTTTACAATGTAGATAACCCACAAATCTCTGCATAGACTGGAATGGAAATATCCCAATAAAACATTTCATGCAGAAAACTGAAGATTTTTCAAAGCCATAGCATTCTGCAGGAAATCATAAGCTTTGCTCAAACTTTCAATCCAAGTCTGAGTGACAAAGAATTTGGCTTCCTGTTCACAAGGTCTTCCCAAGCACTCTGGCTATCCCAGTCCATTGGCATCCAACATAAAGAAATTCAATTTCTGTTTTCCGGAATGATTTGTCCCTTTTCTTCTCACCAGCAGTAATTTTTTTGTTATCCTAATACAGGATTTTTTCATTTTCCAAATATTAAACCAATTTCACAGGGAAAAATGTTTGTTTTTCTGTTTTCTAGTGTAATGATGGTCCATAGGCATGGTGGGGACTTCTTTTGAGGAAGATTTTGAGGAAATCTTAATAAATGTTCATTGTAACTTCTGAAAATTAACTTCTCTCTGTGAAATATCTTAACAAACTGTAAGTTTCTTAAATAAAGCATATCCATGTTTTAATGGCTGAGAACATATGGAACTGAGGAATTTGCATCTCTTCTCTCTGTTCCTTTCCTATCCCCAGTTCCACTACTGCCCTTCTTTTACATGGGCACTCAAGATTTAAAGGCTGTTTATTCAGAAAGAAGAAGGTAGCTTGATTTAGGAAGCATGAAAGCAATAGTGTGAAGTGGGAGCCTGAGTTAGAAACAGCATAGATGAACAATCAGGGTAAGCAGAGACACAGGTCTGACTAAACTAAGTTTAGAAGTGTTTTAGGCTTCCTCCAACTCCCATGTTTCTGTAACTCTGTAGTAGGAAGTGTAATGTAACTTGCAAAATTCCCAGGCATTAGATTACCATGACTTGCAGAAAACAGGTAGGGAGACGGTGCAGGAACAGTGCTAGAAGTTATGATGTCCATTTAGTATAGTTGAGATAATAATGGCTGCAGAATAAGGGGTAGAGGAACAGAGAACTGGGCTGTGAATACTGCAAAGTCAGCATGCAAACCCGAGAAATTTAAAAGCCAAGAATCTTGTTTACACAGTGATAAAACAACACAAACTTCTTTCTCTGTAAACTAGAATACACAAAATTAAGGTACTTGTCACCCAACATGGGCTAGCATTCACCCATGCGAACAGAGTGCATGAGTGGATGAATCGAGTTTAGCATCTGCTCTTTGCTGAAAGAAAACCTCAGTATATGCCAGATGCCAAAGAGGAGTTAAACAGATGTAGCCTCCTCTCAAACACTAGCTTGCTCCCTACAAACTACTCCAAACCTGTAAGGGGTTATGAGTCATAGCATTTGATTATTATCTTATTATCAGCAGATAACCAGCAGCAATGGGATGGAATGGGATGACCAGTAAGTATCACCTTTGATGCAGCTCAATGGCTTCAGAGCTAAGCAAGGCATACCTGACCTTTTAAGGATACACATAGCTCTGATATCATGGTGACTGTAATGGTATGTGGAAGGTGAGAGCATCTGATTCATTAAGGTTATGCAACCAATGATCTTTTCAGTGCAAGCAGGGTAATAAGTAAAGGGGTATGTGATAAACAAGAAACACAGAACCTGGTAAACCAGGGGTAAGAGCGACAATGGCAAAGACCAAAAGTCTCCAGATGATAGTAACTCATGAGCCCTTAGGAAACTGCAGGCACGGCTTTGGAGAGGGCCGGTCTGGACTTTGTGATTGGTAACAAGAGGAAACAAGGGGAGCATAATGGTTTAGGATATTTAAGGGGGGGCTGTTGGATGGTGCAAAGTTTATGAAGGGATGTTTAGGAGAAGAGGGAGCAGGAAGAAACAAAGGAAGAACAGACAGAAAAGGGGACAGTCATGTAAAACAGGGCCAGTCAGTACACTCGTCTGACTGAGTGCTGCGCCTGATCAGCGCAGTCTGTCCTGTCTTCTTATTAAATCTTTTCTTAACTATCTCCACATAATCTCACTCTCTATCCTGTGTGTGTGTGTGTGCTGCAGGGACTATGTGCCAGCTACTGGGGGGACCAGTGTAAGGGGACTGGGTGCCAGCTCCTGGAGTCAGACTGGGGGTGTGGGTGCCCCTGGACTGGAGCCAGTGGGGTCTCAGCATCAGCTACTGGAGCCAGTGAGGATCTTCAACCTCCAGCCACTGGGGCGGGAGCGGGGTGTGTTCCCAAAACCAGCTACTGGAGGAACCGAAGTGAGTGAGGCGAATGAGGGGCTCAATGCTGACAGCTGGAGCGGGACTGCAGGTCACAGCCCGTGTGCCTGGTGCTGGCTGCGAGTGTCTGTATCTTCCCCAAACTGGGTGTGTGGGGGGTGTGCATGTGTATTCACTGACAAACTCCAAGCTGGACCAGACAGTGAGTGCCAGGCGGGCAGAGGGGCCGTGCCTGTGCTGGAGGGATCTGCGAATGTGCGTGTGCTTGTGAACCTGGAGAGTGTGGTGTGTGTGCTGCACTAGTGACCTTCTGCCTCTGCCAGCCCAAGAGGAGGAGGGGACGTGGCTGTCTGGGCTTGTGTCTGGTGGGAGTCCTGTACGTGGCCATCTGTGTGAGCGGCCGTGTCTCTGTGTGTCTCTGGGATACTGCTCAGTTTCTCTACTGATTCAACCTGCAAATGGAAAAGCAGCAGCTGTGTCCCTCAGCCTGGGCAGAGGCCCCACATCTCCAAAGTGGGCTCCAGCAGCCAGGGAGAAAGGAGTCCCAGGCCAGAGCTGCTGGAGGCAGTGGACATTTACAACATCCCTTAACAGTGACAATCTGTTAATTTACTCCAATTCCTCCACCAACATTCAAGATAGCTGTAATTAGACCAGTGAATGAAACTCAAACATATCAATCATTTTTCATATCTGCTAATTATGGCACATTTTAACAAGGGGAAGTGCAAAGTACTGCGCCTGGGGAGAAACAGCCCCATGCACCCATACAGGCTAGGGGCCGACAGGCTGGAAAACAGCTTTGTAGAAAAAGTCCTGGGGGTCCCAGTGGATACCAAGCTAATGTGAGCCTGCAGTGTGTCCTTGTGACATGGAAACCCAACAGCCTCCTGGGCAGCGTTAGGAGGAGTGTTGCCAGCAGGTCGAGGGAGGTGATCCTTCCCTTCTACTCAGCACCGGTAAGGCCACACCTGGAGTACTGTGTCCAGTTCTGGGCTCCCCAGTACGGGAGACATGGACATACTGGAGAGAGTCCAAAGAAGTGCCACAAAGATGATGAAGGGCCTGGAGCATCAGTCATATGAAAGAGGCTGAGAGAGCTGGAACTGTTCAGCCTGGAAAAGAGAAGGCTCAGCAGGGAAGTCTCATCAATGTGTGTAAACACCTGGTGGGAGTGAGTAAAGAAGACAGAGCCACACTCATCTCAGTGAATCCAGTGAGCTGGCAAGGCAGTGGGCACAAACTGAAATACAGGAGATTCCATGTAAATATAAGCTAAAAATTTTTACTTTGATGGGGTTGAACACTGGCACAGGTTGCCCAGCAAGGTTGTGGAGTCACCGTCCTTGGAGATATTTAAAACCCAACTGGACACAGCCCTGAGCAACCTGCTCTAGCTGACCCTGCTATAAGCAGGGGTGTTGAGCTAGATGTTCTCCAGAGTTCCCTTCCAACCTGAACAATTCCATAACTTTGTGATTTTGTAATTTCCTGTACCATGCACAGAGGCCATTGGTAACTCCACAAAACAGGGCAAATAATGAATTGTAATGGTAGCCAGTAGGTTAATTTCTTCATTTTCAGAAGGGTAAGTTGAACTTTTCATTTCCTTATCTGTTCAAGTTTGAATGCAGCTGGACTCAACAATCATGCAGGGCCTTAGACACCACCCAGCAACCTTCATTTCCTTCCATTTTGGGAATACCCTTTTTCTGTGGGATCATTGTGTGTAGTGTGTTATAAGCATTACTGAAAACGTATCAAGTCATTTTACTTCTAAATAGCATTCTTTAACTTCTTTAATGGTAAAGGTGTGGAGGAAAGGGCTATTCTTGTTTACAATGCCCTTTAAAATACACAGAAAAGTAAACCGGACTCTTAATGGTTTAGTGTTTTTTTGGCTGGCTCATTAGCTTCATGTAATGTGCAATAGATATTTTGCCAAAAACATTTTATGGGTTTTACAAACAGTTTCTTCCTTCCAAATGCAGAATTTAACAGTGCTACAATGTTTTATAACTTCCACTCTATTCATATAGCTTGTCTTTAGCCTAGAAACAGAAGTCTTAATGATTTTGATTGCTTCTAGCACCTTCTATGAATTCAGAAGTGATGTTTCAGTGGGTTTGGACTAAAAGCCAGCGTTTCCTGATGAACAACAGGTCCATATAATTTGAAATAATGATGAGTGAATTCCATGCACACCCTTACTATCAACAGATCATTAAGAAAGTAGTTAATTTTGCATGAAAAACGGTCTTGTTCCAGCTATGTCCGAATGGCTGGCAAATCAAGTGGATTAAATAATCAGGATAATCCTCTCAATTTAACTTTAAAAACATATTTATATTTACTTTAGATCATTTTTGTCATTCACAGAATAAGATGCATACTCTCCTTCAATAGCATTTGAGACTTAATAATAACAACTGCTGACCAGAAATGAAATGAAATTATGCAATAAACATTGCACAGAGAACAACTGTGCCAAAACCATTTTAATAGATTATGAAAGGAAGTAATTTAAATGTGTAGTTGATTTACAGGCGGAAAGATGCCTTCACATTGACAGAATTTCTGGCAATTCAACTTTTTTTGGCAGACCTTCAACTTTTCATTACACAGAGGAAGGAAGAGCTATCTTTTTCAGTTATGTGTGGTTACTACATTTATATACCCTAGGCTAAGGCCCTGTTTGCACTACTCTAGCAACACAATATTCATCAAAATTGCCTTAAATAGGCAGCTAAGTGTTCCTTCTGAAAGGGAAGATCTTCACAGGCCAGCTTAACTTTAAACTTTTTGGCCAAATGCTATGTTTTGCAAACAGCTGCTTCTTTCTGGATGAAGAACTTAACAGATATTTTGTAACACACTGCATTGCTATACACATCCCTGGTCACAGGAGGCATCAGAGAGGTGACTGCCACACACTCTACTCAGGAAGGTAATAGCAGGCAAAATAGCCTCCGAGGAACCCTAACCAGCCAGTGTAAGTTTGAACAGCCTTCGATCTACTCTGAATTATAGAGGAATCCTTAATTACCCCTTTAAATGAGGCAGCAGGAAGCAACTTGGAATTAATTTGGTTGTTTCTTTTCCTCAGCTGTGCTTTGCAAATTGTTGTCAGATCTTTTTTAAAAAGATTCATTGGCTGCAGCTCTCTACAGCAACTTCCTACATTTGCTCTTCAGATCTGTTTGGAAACAAAACCCACACCATATCTTCAGTTTTTATTCCAGCATTTCTTTTTTTTTTTTTAGCTTTATTTTCAGCTGTTTCTTGGAGAAGCTTCATAAAATGTAGCTTAAGAAAACAGTTAATTATAAAAGTATCCACTTTTGTCTACCTAGTTCTTCAGTGGCCCATGACTAGTTCAGGGTTTTGCCACAGGGTTCCAGGTTGCAGATTGACTTGCCCAAAACCTTAGAGCTGGTGAACTCTAAAAATATGAAGTGATTTGTTTAGTAGCAGCTCTGCCTGTCTGTTGTAAGATAATCGTATAGTGCAATTTAGTAGAATTTGACTAAGAGCAATGGAATGTGGTTTGAAAATCTACAAATTAGCACCCATTCATCTAATTTGGGTACCGGAAGACAATATAGCTGCATCAGCATGATATTGAGCCTACATTAATTAGTGCTGTTGAGAGATATGATTATTAGTTCAACTACAAAACTGCATTAACACTAATACATACCTTTCAAGATCTAAGCTTACATCTCCACATGACATTGTGCAAAACTGAGGATGTATGCCAGTTCATCATCAATTGCCTAGAAACTTCACTGTGTCCTGCAGACGTGGCCAGAGTAAATATCAGGGACAACCTATGACATAACTTCTGACAAACTACTCAAAGATTTGAAGGTAAAGCATAAGCGCACTAAAACTGAGGACAGAATAAATTCAAACATAAAAAGACCTATGTGTGTTTATAGACAGATTACGCATACAGAATTTATAGAGCAGTTATGCTAAAGAATTGAAAGGAATTAAATGAGCAATATATAATTATCAAACAATGTATACATTTCTAAAATGCTTTCATTGAGAAAAATTCCTGCCTGTACAAAACCACTCTTGCCTCAGGGAAAAAGACCAATATATTTCCAGTTGAAATGAGAAATTATCTCTTTTCCTATTTCACAACAAATGATTGATTTAGAAAAATAAGTTAGTCCTCTTAAACTTACCTTAAGCACTGAATCTACCCAGAACAATTAAACTTTTTGTCCAATAAACTAAAAGCTCTCAAATTTTTAGTATATACACTTCTTACCCACATTTTGAAAGCAGAAAATATGCATCGTTGATGTGCAGTTTTATGATCAAGTCTACTATTTGCAAATGTACTGGCACAGGCTAAACATTGGAAAATAATTTCTGTGTTACAAGAAGAAAAAAGGAAATGGAATGTGATTTTTTTTCTAAAAATCTTGACAACTCTGGTGCAGCTCTGGTGCCTCAAAGGACAAGCATGTGATGCAACTAACATTTTGAACATGCATTCATGAACAAAAGAGATGAATTTAGAGCCCTTTTAAAGTGGTACATGGATAAATCCTGAGAAAGGACCACATGTTCATATGCATGTTCGTAGCCTACCACAAACACAACAAGTTTGTCTTGCTAAAGTATTAAACTTTTTTTGTCTGCATAAAAATTTTACCTTAGGCAAAACAGCATAAAATGTAATACTTTCTCCACAAACCAGGAAAATGTTTTGTTTTGCTTTGGTTTTGTTTTGTTTTGTTTCCAACAAGATTTATAAAGAAAGAAAACATTCAACTTTGGGGCAATGTGAAGAATTTTTGTTTTATTAAATTAGAGAAAGACTGAATACCACCTGTGTGATTCTGTAATTATACCTGAAACAGCAGGAAAATCTGCTACTACTCATTGAACCTTGCTACTGAGGGAAGTTGAATAGATCATTCATTCCATGGTTCAGGAGAGTCATTTCAAATCTGTGTACCACATGTAAAATTAGTTCTGACCTTGTCAGCATCAAGCATGTCCTTCAGATATGGATCATTAAATTCAATCCTTAACGCTCCAGGGAAAAGAGCTAAAAAATTGGGGTTTCCTTATATTGCATTCTATGATCTCTAACTAAAACTATATATTGGCTTTGATTTTCCAAATGGAACCATCATTTATATCCTTGACACATGAAAGCTGTGACTGGTGTCTTTCTGAAGATAACTTTCTCAAAACAAATGCTAACCAATTAGTCTAGTCCATGCCTAATCTTTATCTTCATGGCAGCTCATGCAACAAGACAAGCTTAAAAGAGGCTGGTACAGTGTTATAAGTCAGTCCCTGTTGCATTCCCTCCTGTGCACCTGGACTTATTTCATCTCATGCTCCTGATGTGTAGCTGAAGCGAGTGCTGTCCCAGCGCTACTATGTCTTCCTCTTCTTTAATATATTAGTACCACTTACTCACACAGAGATGAGTGGGCCTCTCCAGGCTGCTGAATAAAAACAACCAAGAAGCAAATTTGAGCACTAGATACCTAATTGTTCACAGTACTTTTAGTTAGCTCAATACCTTTCTTTGGGATCATTCCAAATAGCAATCTCCAAGACTGTAAAAGAGCTTTCCAACCCTCAGCAGTATGGATGCAGATCAATCCATGATGTTTGGGCTTTAGCAAAAGGACTGGTCTCTATTTACATCTAGGAGAATGTACAGAAAGTATCCCTCCTCCCAGCTTTGGTCATGAAAAGTTAGCTTCTGGTTGAAAGTAGATGTCTGGGCTCTGATCACTGCTGAGAAACAGGTAGTGCCAAGAGACGAGTCTCCCAAGAAAGAGGCTCTTACCACCCTGAGATAGGCACCTATAATGCTCTGGATAAACAACTGTTTGAAGGGGCCAGTCTCTCCTTATTAACTGTAAAGAAAAGTTAGATTTGAGCAAGATATCAAATTTTCAGACAGCTAAATATATGTAGATCTTACCAAAGAGGCTTTAAGGAGATACACTGACCCAAGGAGATGTAAACATCAAATACTTCAGTGTTACTTAAAAAATAAAGTATTGTCCAAACAACTGGTAAAAAGCTGCTCTTATGGCCCCAGTGACTAATCAGAGAAAAAAGTCCAGAAGAAAATAGAATAAAACCTATGTAGAAAAGAAGCAAATTTGTCTGCTTCTAGCTTGCTCTCTGCTGCACACTCTTGGTAGAGTTTCTCCAGCTGGACATTCACCAGGCCAATGTGTTTGGGTTCCACCATGCTGAGCCAAGATATTTTTACTTTTTTTCTGAGAACATACTGCAACACCAGCAGTTGACCTCTTCGGCACATCTTCCCGTACAAACACACTTTACAGTCTGCTATAGGCACCTAAATCCAGTTGTTCCAATAGTTCAAGCCCACATGTTCCAGAGCTCTAATAATATTTCTCTTCCTCCCTCATTCACATACATATACACAAACAGGATGGGAAAAGAATTTAAAATTCCAACCCCAACACATAGCATTTTCAGCAATAACTAGATAACTCCTCTAGAGTATTGCACTCTCACCGCACACAAGTTCAGTGAAGCAACTGCAATATGCTTGAGGATCGATTACGGACAGCCCCAAATGACAGAGAACCACTGCATTGCAAAGTCACAGCTCCCTCTGTTTCCTGAGAATGGGAGACTTTGTGACATCGGTAATATTTTGTGGTAGTCTAAGCTAAGAATCTCAGTAGTAAATTGCACATTCAGTTGGCTCACCTAGCCTCTGATCTTTACACCAGCACAAACTCTGACCTTCAGTGGACTTGGAGCAGAGGGTGAATGTGGTCAGTCTCTTTTCTGGAGGAGGGAGAAGATTCATGTTGGCTTCTTCATGCTGATTTGTCTGCATTAACCTAACTGGATGCTAATCTATAATGTCAAACTTTTTCCTTTTTTTGCAATGCATATCTGGGAGTTTTCATTTTTTCACTAGTAAGGAAACAGAATTTCTATGCATTTTTGTGTAAAAAGTAGATTCTACAGCATTGAAAAAATCTAACAATTCTGGTGAAGAAATTCTTCTAAAGCTAAGATTATTAAATAGTCTTTGTGGATCATTACTACCACAGACAACTGAAAAAACAGTTAGGTAACATCTGAAAAATGAGAGGGTCAATTTTAACAAGTATTACATGCAATCTAAAATTTGAAAAATACAGTATTTGGCTCTGTGTCAGTGGGGCTGGAAGAATCATTTTATCATAAGTTTCTACCCTCCCGATGAGAGCACATTGATTTATTCTATCATAAATCAAGACTCCTGCTGGGCTATGAATGAAGGATTTGTAAGGTTTTGGCCTTTAAATGTGGTTGGGAGTGTAAAGGAGAGAACATGAGAGTTTGCAGTAAGGGAGGTAGAGAATCATGCTGGCCAATAAACACATAGAGCAAAGCTAACAACTAGCGTAAGAGGGCACAACCAAGTAAAATCGCTTTCATTTATGCCAGCATTTCATCTTACAATTCAACATGGAACTGGAGGGAAAAGCTTGTCTCATCTACCTCAGTCACATAATATCACAGACAACGGTATCATATGGTCTCTCATATGTATTTATCAAGACCTCTCCAACACATGGATGTGCAGAAGTGTTGACCTTGAAATTGTAAAACCTTCGATCCATAAACTGCTGTTCATGGGAATGCAGTATACTTGAGAGGGGACCCAACAACATTTAAACATGAGAGAATATTGTATTACAAAGTATGAGTAAGATAATATGACAAAGATACGAACAATGCCTTTAAAATTAATACTTCTTTGCCCATATTTTAAAAGGGAAAGCATTAACATTTTCATATTGGTTAACCTTTACTCTCAGCTATGACTCCATAGCCCTTAATTATTATCATCCATTTCATAATTATATCTCATTGCTTGGTCCTCTAGATCCTAGACAGGCCCTAATACAGAACATAAGATTGAAATCCTCTGTTACACAAAGAGATCATCAGACATAGATTAGGTAATTTTCATCACAGAGAATTTGTAATTTAACTAAGAATGACTAAGGCTGCTTTTCCCCTTGTGTCTTCCAGGTTTGCCATTGTTTCAACGGGGGCATAACACTCTTATTCCCCTGATCCACTTTGATTTTCAAAACATTTTCAGGAAAACACATTTTTTCCATGTTGTAAGTACGACAAGATGTTTATTTTTTCTCTCAACACTAATACTTATAGTCCTTAACGAATTATAATAGAAAGTATGCGGAGGTTTTGTTTGTTTGGTTGGGTGGGTGAGTGTTTTTTTTCCAGCAAAATGTTGTTCAATTGACACAGAAAGGCCCAGAGTATAGAGCTGGCGGGCAATTTTCAGATTAAAATGTTGACTTGCCCAAACAACAGCAAAAAACCTACATGTGTTCTTAGGATTTCATGATGGAATTTTCACTTTGTGCAATGAGATATAGAGGCCACTGTTGGAGAACCCAGTAAAAACAATTATGAAAAACTGTGTACAATAAAGAGAAATTTAAAGAAGAACAGATGCAGAGAAGGGTGGAGATCTAGGAAAGAAAGATCAGGGAAGGTAGAGCTTAGCATATGAAAGGAGACTAAAATGAGCAAGGTTTGTTTAGTCTAGCAAAACAAAAACTGAGAGGGGGCATGATTGTTTTCTATATACAAATAAAGGGTAAAACAAGAGATGTAGAAGAAACAGAAGAGAACTCTGGCACAGTAAGGAAGTAAATATGGTCACAGATAGAATTATTTTGGAATTTGAATTAGATCTCTAACCATCTCTAAGCAGAAGAACCTCCAAACTTTAACCAGAAGACAGGTCCAGGATCAGCTTTGGCTCAATTTGGTCCTGGAGCAATTTTGAGAGCAAGCTTCATTAATCAAAATGAGTTATTAAATAGATCTAACTTTTGAGATGGCATTGCTGTTAGAGCTTGAAATTGATGACGTCCAGAGGTCCCTTCTAGCATAACTTATTTTAGCTTTTTGTTTAGGATGGGTTACCTCCTGAGATCAGTCTCTATGATTCCGAACGTTCCTTCCTGACAATGGTCTTATGAAAACATGTCAATTTCCACTTAATTTTCATTGGGACAGACTTCCCAGCTCCAAATGGAGCTGACAATAACCAGACAGAGAAGACCTTCAGAACATTTTCTAAAAATTTGTGAGAATGCTGACTCAAGCTGCTATTTTGTCATTCTCTTACATTTTAGATGAGTGCCTTAATTACCTCACCATCATCTCATTATTCACTTATTGTCAAGTGATGAGGTCTACATCAAGGCACAAGCATGCTGTGTTTTGTCTATGAAGCTAATCTCCTAATTATCCAGAGTGAAAGACCTAGTGGACCATCCCTTGACTCCCTCTCCACTGACATTTTGGTCATGACCCAGGCACTATTTCAACCTACTGTAGCTGTTCAGCATTAAATAAATAAAATATTCCCAAGAACAGGAGCTGGAATCCCTCTTCAAAAACAAAGGTTTGCACAGGATTGAAACGTGACACTGAGAGATCTTAATTTTGCAAACAGACCCTATTCCATGAGGTGATATCATTCACTATCATGTTATTAAAACTATGCTTTGACAAATGACAACTATCTTCATTCAGACAGTGATAAGGAGATATGGATTCAACCTTATAATGCAATCTGTAGTAAAAGGTAATTGAACAACTTTCAGGCTCAGCTACCCTCAATAAAATGTTTCAACTTGTACAGTTTAATATTTTCATCTTCAATTATATTTTAATGAAATTCCAAAGACAGCTCATTTATAATTGTATCTTTAACATTCATTTTGTTATAGATACGTCCTTCCCCAAATGCTTAAAAACAATTATCTCAATTAGTAGGTTCCAGTTGAATTTTTTTCTGTAAGTATTTTTTCTCCCATTTTCACTCAGTTTCAGTTATTGGGATTCTGCTTGTGATGCATGACAAGGACAATTATGAAGGGTCCATAGACAAATATATCCTCTAAATGTACTTTTCACGTTAGGTTCTGCATGTGCCATTCTGGTGGGCAATTTAGGAATAGAATTCAGAACTAAAGTAAAACATTAAAGCCCATTAAAGTTTACTTCGAGAGATTCAAGCATTATGGAAGGCAAACTGAAAAACTCTGTGCTTTGATCAAGGAGCTGTATGAAATCACCCAACAGGGAATGTGAAACCCAGAAGGTTATTCTAAATCATATCCACTCTCCAAAACCTAGACAAATCACAGCTGCAAGTTACACTCTGGAGAGTACAACACCCAGAATTCATTCCTGAATGTAACCATCTGAAAGCATTCCTTGAAAGAGCTACTAGGGCCTCATTCTTTTAATAAAAGATGCTGAGGGGGATAATGATCATCATAAAACTGAAGTGATGAAGCCTCTTGCTCAAAAAGTGAGCTTTAGTTTCTTCCTCTGCTTGAAGAATGTCACTCCATGATTCCTCCTTTCCAGGTGACTGCTCAAACCAGGAAAACTCACCAGAGATGCTTATGCAGCAGAAAAGAAGGGGGAAAAGAGTGAGATTCTGTGGAAGTGAGGAGCAGCACTCTTTACCTACCTTGCTGGTGCCAGCCAATGTACAGAAAAGACAGAAGAATTCATGAGGCCAGAAAAGGATTAGACAAGAAGAAACATGACTATGGCTCTGCAATGCAGTACCTAGAGTCTGAAACACGTCAGGAATCCTAGGTTTCCAGTGCCTGCTCCTAAAACTTATTTTACTAAACAGAAAATTTATAAAAATGTTATGGAGGAGGCACTAGCCTATCCTTTACCAGATGAGTGAACTAACCACAAGTTTCTTCTACCCTACACTAGGCATTAGGTCAAAGAAAAAAAAAAAGGCTAAAAAATTGAAACAGCCTGGCACAGCTATGCCTTAATTGTACATCAGACATTATACCAAAGACATGATTCAGTTAGCCACACTTTGCTTCTTAGTACTGTTTGAATCATTCTCACGTATCTTAGACTTCGAAATGGAGCTGGTAGAGATGGTACAGTATGGATAGGAGACACAGGCTTCCTGAAGAGTAGCTGGAGGCCAGCTAGAATATCATAGGATTGTTCAAATGGCACTGAAAATGCATGTGAAGGTAACTGGATCAAGCCCTGAGTCTCTAATTTTGGGAAATTTCTTTGCTTTCAATATGCTGCAATCCAAGAAAATGACAGGCACCCTGTTGGCTGCTCCCAGCCTTGAGATGGGAAACCTGATAAGTGCACCATCTCTTCCTCTGAGACAGGTGATGAAGAGACTAGGGACAAAATTAGATGGAAGAAGTGGGAATTGAGACAATCTGGTGGGCTTGGAGAGCTTACAGAGAGGGGGAGAAGATTCAGAGAAAGGAAGCAGACTTTACTATTGCTCAGAATAACAAAATATATGAAGGGGAATTTTTTCTTGAGAGAGGCCAAAATCACCACATAAATTCATAAGGACAGACAGCATCAGATCTGATGTTGATAGCAGCAGCACAGCTGCTCCCGCTCACATGCATCTGATAACACGGCACTGGAAGGTACCAAAGAAACAGCTGCTATCTCTTTAGTCACTTGTTCTTTTTTCTTGTCTTCTTAGTCTCATAATATTTGGGGTTATTCTCAGGATGATTTTGTGTCCAACTTGTGATGTACGGCATTTATGTTCATATCACTATAGACACTTCTGCTTTTTCTAGAGACAGGATGAATGTTGCTTGAGGGTCTAGAAGCAGCTTTAGGAGGAATTTATTTGGAGTTTACCAGTAGTGAAAACACACAGAACGTATAGCATTCTTGGGATAAGAGACAAAAAAAAAAACAAACATGAAAAAGAGTGTCTGAAAAACACACTGGTATCTGTCAGTACATGCACTCCATTTCCCAAAGCACAGTTCTCTAGACACTCTGTTTTCCAAAAAAAGTTCTGGGCGTATTTCCTTTTTTTTTTTTTTTTTTAAGTTACTTTACTTGAATAATAAGTACGATTGTTGATTTTTTTCTTCCTAATTCAGTGGGAATAAGTGGCAAACATTATTCACCAATGAAGGATAGAACAAAAAATGTAAATCTCAGGGACACTTGGCAATTCATATCCCACTTATCAGAGGACTGGCGCATTACAGACAGGAGCAGACCTTAGAGAAGGTAGCCCTGTCACATTAGTGACATTCCATTCTTCACTGTATTTAAAAGCAAACATATCAGAAGTACAAGCATTACCAACAAGCCAGTGTTACAGGACTTAGAACACAACATTTTGCTCTCTCTTGTACATTAAAATTATGTACCACATTCAAATTCCTTGTCTTTTAAAGCTCTGAACAACTCTGTCCACCTACTGTTTTCAGTTCTCCTTTTTGACTTTTCCAGGCTGTAAAATTCCCTTCTCTCCTGAGTTGGACATACTCTTTAGTTGAGCAATTTTCTGTTTCCTTCTCCTCCTTTTATCTTTGCATAATCTTACTTTCAGTCTGCCTGCCCTACTTACAAGTTTCTCCGTCTTTTTATACATCAAACAGCTTCCATTCCACACTCAGCTGCCTCCAATGTACACACATTCAGTGCACAAAATACTTCTGCAGCAGTATACCACCAGGTACAATCCACTGTCCATTACCTGTGGGCAGTGCATCCATTTTGCAGAAAAAGTATGCTATGGTGGCAGAGTCTCCGAGGCTGGCTCCATGCAGAACAGTACATGAACAAGGATGCATTGCTTCCAAGGTTAGCTCAGTACATGTTTGCCTGGTTTTGGACACCGAGCTAAAAAGCCCTGCCAGACTTGAGCTGGCTCCCCACAGAGTCATTCTCGCTTGTCTGTAGCACACTCTCAAACACACACTGCACCACCTATGTCATCCAAGGTCTTTCATCCCCCCACCCCAGTGCCCTGGATAATGAGTATGACAGCATGGTGTTTTGATCTTCTACCCGTATCTACCCCTATCTTATCTATAAAGAAAGGCATGCATAATATATGTGGTGTATGTTTTCCTAAATTTGCACTGAGATGGAAACAGACCAAATAATCTTGTAGGTATTTTCCATTGCAACAGACTGAAGTCTATAACTGAAAAGGGGGGAAAGTGTTGGATACTTTGAGAGAATTTACATTTTCCTCATGCAAAATCAAAAAGCACATTTAAAATCAAAGTTTTCCGGCAATTTTCATCTTTTCCTATCAAGACACAAAGTCAGTATTCTAATTGCAAGGAGTGAATCACTCCCAAAATATGTTGCTATGTGCATATCTCTCTCAGGTATAGTTTAGCTGAGGATTTTTCTTATGGAAATATATTAGTCTTTGAAATATGCTGGCATGAAATATAACTGAGTTTTAGTTCTGAGATTAGGATCTGTTAATTCCTGAAGATCCAAAAAATCATCATGACAGATTTATAACACAGAAACTCTGAAGGAAATTTATCGAACATACTTAAACAGACTTTGAATTACCTGCTAGCTAATTAGAAATGGCTCCAAAGCTGGCCACTGTAAAAGACTTCTCAGTAAATTGTTTTCAAACCCTAGGGCAGGTTGTAGTCATTATGTTTCCTTTACACTCTACACAAGATGGTCTTTGTTTAGTAGCCTGCATGTTACATGTATCCTTTCACGTTTTCCTAATGTTCCTATTTATTTATTTATTTATTTATTTTAATTTTTAATGCAATGCTATTCCATTATTGGGCCATGTGGGCATTTTTAGAATGGCTGCTAGCTCGCTCTGTCACTGGCCCCCATCTAAAAAGTTGGTATTTCAGCTTCTTTGGAAAAAAAGAGAGAAAGAAATACAAGGAAAGAGAGAAAGAGACAAATGGGGAGAGAAAGGGGGGAGGGGGAGGGAAAGATCAAATGCAAGAAAGGGAAAGAAAAATACAAATCTACAAATCTATAGAACAGAAGACTGTATCAAAAAGGAAATAAATATACAGGAGATTAAAAATATAGCTGTATATGTGACTGCTGACATTCCTGAAATGGTTTAGTAAGCCTATTTCTGTTTAAATTTTAGCAAGTGTTTAAGCATTTGGAAGACTAATTTGTGTGCAAAAGGAGTGTGCAAAGCACCCAGCGAGTTCATTTGTTAAATAATCACTTTTTGGCATGCTAAAAAGGTGATCGACTGTGCACTGAAGCCCTCTCATCTGCAGTTGTCTTTCAGTAAGTTCCAGACGTGAACGAGATGAGAATCTGACTGGATACGAACACAGAGCTCCCCTTTTTTTCAGTTAGCACCATATATATAGATCAAGTCAGAATACAGTCTTTACTCTTTTGGTGAATTCCTTTATCCCATGACACTTTTTCCTAATCTTTCTCCCACTCTGCCCTAAGCTTTCTTAGTAAGTCTTTGCTTGCACTCACATGTACTCACACTGGAATCACTGCCGGAGAGAGGCACGATTGTCCAGATCCAACCCACGCTTGAACAAAGAGCATCCAGAACTGCTTCATTCCACTGAATTTCATTCAAAGTGAAGCTCAGCATTGTTCAGTCTTGAATTCAGGTGCAAGCTTCACTCTAGAGACAATTGCCACATTTTCGTAACTGTTAGAGATTTTTTAACTTGTTCCAATAATATGCAAAGCTGTTTAGGAATAAAAACATGTTTTCATTAAGTCTGTAAAACCATAACATTCTGATCAGCAATTGGCACTACTAGTACATATCAAACATGAGCCTTGCCAGACAAACTAGAAAAGTCATCTTTAGAATAATACCTTAAAATACAATATAACAGCCCTTAAAATCAAAGTATTTCTGCCTCTAATCACTGATCTCATTGATATATTCTTTTTTCATACAAGTTTTCCAGTTAATTACAAGAACATTTGAAGCAAATGTTGCATCTCTTTAAAAAAAGCCCTAATTATCACTGAAAGAAATCTAAAGCACAGCTAGGCATCAGGGAACAGAAAGGAAATATGTGTGTCTTGCAACCACAACTATGAAAAAAGTCTGCAAATCTGTGACATCATAAACTACTAATTATTTCCACACTTAGGAAAATATAAGAATTTATTAAGGTCTTTTCAAGATATGGAAAATATTCCATAAGTGAGGCAACTGTAATTCAGGAGAGGTGGAGTCCAAAATGAATTATTAAGGTCATTTCTTCAAGAATGAATATAAATGTTTTCCACATTTCACTACACCAGCTACAGTATATGCATGAATATACATCTTAAATGCCGGCATTCATGGGGTCTATGCATACGTAATAGCTATCCTATCTATTTTAAGAATTTTGAAGGCACATGTTGCTTTGGCATCTAATTACCTTTCATATTTATGTAAGTTTAAGGACTAAAAGAAACTTAGTATATGTCTTCCATGTTTGCTAGCACAGTATTTAAACTGAAAACTGTATGCAGAAACTTTGGTAACTGCCATGACAAATCGATGTTGGTATATTCTGAATGTTTACATTATTAAAGATAAATGCCATAGAGAAATAGGTGGGCCTGAAGCATTCCACAGCGATCTTATGTTTGCATTAAGAATCAAGCTAATTAATGTTTTACTAGGCTTGATCTTGACCTTAGGGTTTTATAGAACTGGACAAAACCACAATACCAGAATATATTTTTTAGGACTTGTTCTTCTAAATAAAAGAACTAGTGATAGTGCCAGAAAGGCATACAGCTGCAGTGTCTTTACTGTGATTACTATTTCCTTTTTCATCTGTAACTGTGTTGGTTGGCCTGGTGACAAGTCCCAGCCCATGCTGTTGCTTCTTACCATTTCCCTCCTGTCCTGCCCTTCCCCAATAGGCAGGCAAACTCAGTTTGACCATTCATGGTCAGACAAGATTACACGTTCGGATGAAGTGGCTCATTGGAGAGAATGCAGTAGCAGAAGCACAGGGATGAGGACAATGATAGTATCTTTAGCCACACTGTTTGATCCAAAAGAAGACATGTGAAGAGATCTTGCTGTCTTCACTGCTCTATCTGCTTTCAGTGGATAAGATTGTTTCCATTTAGACTTCTACAGAACATAGCATAGTGTTCGTGCATAGCGGTCAGTACAAATAGGTTTTATTAAGTAGCAAATATTGTTCAAATAGGACAGAACTGCCTCTTAAAAATGTATTTCCTTGATGAACTGTCATCCCAAAAACTTGATGAAAGCATATTTAAACATAGATAGTCACTTGCTTGGCAAAACAGAAGTTGTTACTATTATTTGCGTTTATGTTCACCACTCTGCAGAGCTCAAGTTAAATATCCATACTCATTGATCATGTCTGTACAAATAAGTTCACTATGCCTGGGACCATCTGTTTGCACCCAGCTCAAGTGGGAGAGAACAGCCTGTCTCCATACAACTCAGCTCTCACCCTCCCGCATAGGGAATCTGCATCAAAGGTGCCTGCAGGGAATGGCCTCTGTCTATGCTAACTCCTGAGACACACTCAGGAAGTTTTTTGGGACACGTTCATTCAGCTCAAGCCAAAATTGTGCCTGGTGACAGTACTAGCAATTGAAAAGTACGGAAATTTTATTTCCTTCCCACCACCTGCAGAGCACAGGCAGAATGGAGGTGTTTTCCTGACAGGCACAAGAACCAGAAAAGAAGTCCATACTGTGCCTAAACTGGAAGTCAAGTGCATGCCTTAGCACGCTCCCCAGTCGTGGCACCCCAGTGAGGACTCTGTCCCTGCTGGAGTGCCTGATGGCTCTTTCCTGTGCACACGCAGGCATTTTCTCCCCCTAGCAAGAAAGATGTTGCCAGAGGAGCAGGGAGGATGCACAGCACATAGAGGATTAGAATTAGGAAACTCGAAAATAAAACAAAAAATAAGTAAGTCTTTGAAGAAAGGAAGAAAGAGAGCAAAATTTGGCAAGGGGTGAAAACCTAGAATGGATTTTGACTTCTTTCTTTTCCTCCTCTAAAAATCTAAAACCGTCAGCCTTGTACAAACCATGAACCTGCAGTAATAGCAGCTTTGTGGATTTTCCAGACAATCGGGCAGCAGAAAGTCACCTGATCCATCTGCAAGACCTGGTGAGAACCAGCAAATATAATAGGTTGCAAAACACCTGAAACTGTTGGCATCGCAAACACTTCCTGCCTAATTCTGTTGGACAACAGACACAAAGCCGACCCTGTAATTACATCCCACCCCGATCTACTTTTGCAGTCGTGTAATTAATACTTCCTCTGTAAAGCAATGGAATAATTTAGAGAGCAGATTTTCAACCTCAGTCTGGGAAAACTGAGAGAGTGCAAGCTCTGCTTGGGCATTTCAGCTACAGGGAAATGCTTTTCTGGTTCCATTTGCTCACAGAAACTGTAATTAGATGCTCAGAGCTCTCTTTGTGCTAGGGGAGAAGAAAATGATACTTCCTTCCTGTTTAAAAGCCACAGGCGAGAGCGGGTGAGGGGAGCTTTTACTTATTCAGGGGACTTTATGAGAGTGATAAATGTAGATGGCCCTGCAGACTCAGCCAGCTGAGAAAGTGTTGTGTTGTCCCACACAGGGAAACATTTAGCTTGTTGTTGTGGAGTTAAAATGCTTCTTCTCATAAATTATTGTGGTTTTACAGTAGGCATGACAAAATCCCATATCGATCCTAGACAGAAAACAAACACTTTTCTGTTTTTTATCATAGTACCCTCTGATAAACTTTCACAGAATTGATTTTTTTATCTGCTCCCAGTTTCCCTCTCTCAGTATATTATATACATAAGGGGAAAAAAATCATGATGTTGAGGCTTCTAGGATGCTTCAAAAAGAAAAACTAAACAGAAAGAAGTCTGGAAGTCAGCAGTACTGGAATAGAAGAGCAAGGTAAGAATCCTCTGGATCATAATTTTGGGCTTAGGTATTGAAATTCCACCTCACTCCCACTTTAGGTTGAGAGTATCAGGCCCAAGAACATGTCCTGGCAAATAATGACTACAGATGGTCTCATTGCTATGTTTACACTGTAGTGAAGTAGCGGTCGCTTTTGTAGATGGATTGCCTGCTCAAGCAATAAGCGTGCAGTTGTTTTTTAACCCTACCAGTACCTACACAGAGTGAGATGTGGGCGACAGTTGGAGTATAATTAGAACTTCACAGTTCGTTAAAAAAAAAAACAAATCAAGCTTTAAATATATAGGGTGGTCCCTAGTACAATTCCCTTCATGTGTTTTATGTGCTTTGGTGACAATGTCAATCATGCAATGTCAAGAAGGTATGACTGACAGCTGCTGCCTTTGAAGGGCCTCCACTTTCCATAGGGGCACAGGGGATGCACAGCTGGCCTGAGTTCAGGCTTTTCATTGCAAGGGCAATGAAAATCCACTGAGGGGTTCTTGAAGGTCTCTAGGCTTCAAGTTATTCCTCAAGTAAAGATACAATCTTTGTCTTTTCAAACATATAAAGTTTTCCACAACATAAGTGGTTAAAGGTACAATCCAGTACTTCACAGTAGCCCATACAGTACAACTTCAATGGGATTCAGGCGTCTAAGTCCCAGAGCACTCTCCAAAAATCCTTGGCCAAGTGCCCAAGAAACACTTACTCCAAAGCCTGAGTATCCTGTTATTGCACATACCTGAAGAGGATACGTTCTTTGCTGATCCAAACAGTTGAGTGCCTACTCAACTCTTTAAGTTTACAAACTAGGCAGGTTTTTACCACTAAAAGGACACACAGTTCTCTCCCTGTGCTAAGACCACAGCCAACACTTACCCAAAGAATTGTACTGATTTCAAAACATAGCCAGGAAAGGATGTGGTTCCTACTGTTTTTATAATAACTTTATGATGAAAGCAGTTGCCCAGGAAGCAGCAGGTCTGGATTCAAATCTCTTCTCAGCCTGCAGGGACTTGATTTGGTAGGTACCCTACCCACAGTGTCATGCAGTAGTCAGGAGAGGAGATGGGTTCCACCTGTTCAACTGAAGCTGTATATCTCTGCAGACAGCAATGAAAAATCACTGAGTAAGAGAGGGATTAGGCAAGAGCAGTCTGACTCTGTTGCCTATTGATTAGATCACTCTCCTGCAACTGATTCCTGAAAGCAGAGCAAAACACAGAAAACTCTGTTGAACTTTGCATTAGACACCTGTTGCCTCACTCAACAGTCTAAGTTTGTATTTTTGTAACTATAAGAGAAACAGGGAGACAAAAGCATCCTATTTCTTCAGTTGCATTAGGCTAAAATTCTAAGTGCTTTTAGTGATATCATTCATTCAAGAGAAATAGTTCTACTGTTTTAAAATTACCTTCCTGGCCTAAATTAAGAGCCGTGCCTTGTGGAAATTATTGTATCAGAAGAGATTGCCTACAGGAAATTGGCATTACTCAACTGATACATCTAATATCAGTCCCTAGTACCTCTGTGTTCATAAGTCTGTTTTTCAAAAAGCAGATACAAAAAAACACTTACACATTTCTCCTGCTTGGTAAAAGGATATGCATGAAGAATTATTCTTTCTCTGTGTACTTCAACATAAATTTTAAATGTGCAGTCAGGTAACTAAGTATTTGTAAAGTAATAAGTAGCACACGCTTTCAGCATCAGTCCAGCACATTAGCATCTGAAGTCAACATATTAAAAGCCTACCCCAAATGAAAGGGATTCACCTTCAATCTTTTTAAATTTTGAACGGAGTTTTCATGGCAGTAATATCACATTCACATCTCTCTTAGTGAGCTCATTTTAATATTTGATTAAAAAAATAAAGCATCTGAAACAAAAAAGATGAGCTGGTTTGGAGCTTTTGCTCAATATAGTTTGAAAAATATATTTGTAAAAGTTTCACTGGAGTTAGACTAATAGTATATTTCAAGGCTGGCAAGAAAAACTTGGGCTCTCAAGGCTCAGCCAGACAGGACAGAACCTTTGGGCATTATGTCCATGTTAATCTTTCTTTCCTCTTTCATTGGCCTTTCCCTCCCCCTCCCCTTCTCATATTCCATATTCAAGAGAAAATGATCATTTGCTTTTATTGGAAATGTTGTTTTCAACTGACCACAAAATGTCAACACAGACAGACAACAAAATAAGGATGGCATGTAATTTTTAACGTTTTTAAGATCCAGATATGTGATCCACTTCTCAAAAACAACTAAGGACCTTATCAAAGAATAAATACTGTGAATGTAAAAGCAACTTAACTGTTACTCTCAGACTTTTTAAAGGACAGAATGTGAGGTAACAGAAAAAAATATTTGCACTATCATTCAATAAGGCATGTGAAAATTTTACTTGCTTTGTCAATTTAAGATTGGTGGCTTTCATCTTTACTTCCTAGTCACATGTCATATACAAGCAGCTGATTTTTTAAGAGGGATTTCAACTAAACAAGGAAACGGGAATTCAATAATGATACTCAAACCATAGAACACTTCTAAGCCTCTGCTGGGGAAAAAATAGAAATTATATGTGCCTGAAACATTCGATTGTGCATTCACAGAAGTTGTTTCCATTGTAATGTTTTCAGGATGAAAATTAATGAGCATGTTTGCTTCATTGGCAAAAATGAATATTTAGCAATTTCTTCCACAAAGTGTTTTTTGAGTTACAGCATAGCACATGCAAAAAGGAGTTCCTTTCTTTCTTTCTTTTTTCAATGGAGGTGTCGCATAATCAGAATAAAATTGACGAATATTAGGGAAAAGAGTAGTTTTAAAGTGTATGAAATACAGATGATGTGTAGTTCAACACTCTGTGCTGGAACCCTTGCTACAGAATTCATTTATGATATCTGGAAAGGGGGAGTGGGCATTTGGTCTCTTGATCTCTGTTCCAAATAGTGACATGTTTTTCAAGGGTACAAATTAAGATTAGAATTCTCTACAATACTGTCTCTAATATTGGTTTCCTTGTGTACTTATGACATCAGTAAGAGAAAGTCTCTGTTTCTACTATGCTCCCCTTTACAGAATCTTAGTTTGCACGGAGAGATCAGAGAAAGGTGGAGAGAGTGCTATATGGCAGTGTCTTTAAAATTAACATGTTATTGAAAGGTAAAGGGGAATAATAATTTAACTTATTTGTGCTATGAAACATAAGTTTTCAAAATCTCTAGGATAAGGATAAGCAACATAGTGAGGACCACAGACTGATGTAGACATTTACCATCCCATGCATAAACCACAGAGGCCCCCTGTAGCCACAAGAGTAATTGCTTATGTGGAAAATAAGTATTAGGAAAGTATCACTAATGCAACTTTGCAGCTGAAAGCAAGAAGGAGAGCTAGCACAGTGTAACCAGCCAGCTCTCCACATACTACAGTTGGAAAAGCACTAACTTAGAATAATATTTCACAGTATGAGTTATATGTTTGCACTGGTTCTCTGTGTGGGACAGACGGAGCGTTGCCTTTTGTGAGCAATTTGATTAGCTCCTTCACTGTATTACTTCATTGCATAAATCTCACTGAAACAAGAGAAACAATAGTAGCACTGAATTTGTCGGAACAGAAGAATACTGCGTAGTAATGATACACAAAAAAAGATTTCCTCCCAGGGCATTCTGTAGAAAGGCATCAGAGACCAACAAGAGCAAGATAAACCAAAGGAAGAATTTGTCACAGTTCCCTTCCTTTGAAATAAATAAAAGATTTTGTCTGCACATGTCATGGTGACCCTGAGTTCCATGGAAATCTGATAAGAAATGCGGCCCCATGTCTGCAGAAGATCTCTGTACTTCTAAAGGAAGCCCAACATCTCCCTGATCCATGGCAAAAGTGTTTCAAATAGACCTGTGCTTCCAGGGCTTTGGCCAACCACCATATGGCCCTGGTGACTGACTATCTCCATCTGTGGTATCTAAAATACATGGTTTCACCTTCAAAATATGTTTGTTTTCAGTAGATTTATTAGAGCTGTATTTCCTCCAGATTTTAACCTTTCCATCCCCTAGTGTGTTCATGCCCATTACTGGACCCATAGCATTCTTCTAAAGGAGATGCCAGATATACTGATAAAATGGGACAAGTTTGGGTTTTAGTAAATAGTCCAGTAAAGTGGTAAAAGAATCGGGTATTATTAACCCTAAGGCAAAGTTTAACACCTGGTACCTAATGCAGTGCATTCTTGCCATGACTCCAGCCATTCGACAAGGACCCAGCTCTCATCTCACAAAAGTGTTGCTGAGGCTGTTAAATCCATCTGAATGGATTTAAAGCCCTGTATACTCAACAAAATCTATACAGTTAGGGGTCATACGAGAAGTCCGCAGGTTTTTTAGTCATCTTATCTTTGGCACATCTTCCATGTGCCTAAACAAAAGGAGAGGGCTTCCTGGGAAACAGCTAACTCTGTCCCATACAGGAGGTGGGAATTCATTGTGGAAAGGAATACAGTTCCCAAAGAAAATTATTTTCCTTTGCAGCCTCTGTCACCTCTCCCCCCTCACCCCTAACCCATAACTTAGGAGGCAGATTGCGAAGTACACAGTCTTGAAAGAAACAAAGACTTTTTTCCAAGAACTTCTGCAAAAGAATCTGATTTAAATCAACAACCAAAAAGGATTTCTGGATTAAACAGATGACATTAATTAAATTCTTGCCAGTTTATTTTTCATCTGACATTGTGCATATGATCCTCTTAATGCTTAGAGAAAACATTTCTCTCATCAACTAGTCTCATCCATCTGGCAACTCATCTCTATCATGTTATCAGTCCTGTTTAAATGAACGTGTTCTGCTGTTTACATTAGAGCCATTTCCTTGCATGGGTACCAACATCCATGGGCACCGAGAGAGCTAACTTGCACTCCCTCTGCTGGCTATCTGATTGGCAGTGTGGCTACAAATGACAAAATAACTGAGGCCAAAAATTTGACTATTACCTGCAAGCCAACCCATGGCTACAACACACACCACGTTCACACAGAGGGAACAGCCATGATGCTTGCAAAGCCAAGGACAAGACCAGAACTGCAAATATATACAGTAAAATATCTATTTGCCTATTTTTGTGGAAAAATGTCCAGGAAACTATACAGAATTATAAGGCATTGAAATGGCAGGAAAGAGGAAGACTGACTTGAATCATGGGGTGGTGAGAAGCAAAGCCACTCCAGACTAGAAGAGAGAGACAGACCCCTTGAGGGTCCTGGCAAGAGCAGAAGACCAGCCTAGGTCTTCTGAACCAGCTCTGACCGGTCTTCTCGAGATGTCTTCACTGATTCTAGAAGGATCATTGGGAAATTGCTAATTTAGGTGCATAAATGAGGCACCTACAATTTAGTGTATGGAGTGCTCTGAAGTCCAGTACTGGATGGTAGGTCCTGTACTAATGCTGTTTATTTTCTTTTTAATTTGCATGGTTTGATCTCTTTCCTTTCTGATTTTAAATCAGGATGTAAAGCATGACTGCAATATTTTTAACTTTCTGTGCTTGTACAAGATGACACTGGTGGAATCCGTCATTCCTGAGCCTATGTTTCTCTTTCCAGCATATGCCAAGCTGCAATCTCTGTAACTCTACAAGACTCAGTCCTTTTAAGGGCAGGCATACCGTCTGCAATGCAATCTATTGTGTACTCTGACTCCTATGGCTTGTGAAATTACCCATGTTTATGACACTCATAACAGCAGCAGATGAAGCTGAAGTCAGACGTGGAATGTAAGGGTGCCAGATGTCCCAATTTTCATGGGACATTCCCACATTTAAATAAAACTCCCACATCCTGTTGACAGGAGCCATTGTCCCAAGACCTGCACACACAGCACCCTCCTCCCCTCACTTGCAGGGTGGGAGCGATACATGTGGCGCTTCCCCCCCACCCTGGGAGTGTCTCAGATTCCTGCAGCTGCAGCACCTGCAGCCAGAGATAGGGAATAATGGAGAGGGGATTTGGGAGAGAGGGGGAAGGGGGCAGTGCAGAAGAGAGCAGAGAAGAGAAAATCAGGCAGAGAAGGAAGGAAGAGAAGCAGTTTAGGAAGAACAGCAGGAAAAAGAGAAAGGAAGGAAATAGGTGAGGAAATGGAGAGAAAGAGAAGAAATATTTCTAAAAGCAAGAGGAACTTAAATGATTTAACAAAGGTAGGAGGATAAGGGGAAAAGAGTGAGAAGGAGAAGATAAAGTGTTGAAGGGACATACAAGCACAGTGGAAAAGAGGGGAAAGGAGATGGAAAGAGATAAAGAAAAAGAGAGAAAAATCAAGCAACAACAAAATGTCAAACAGAAAGACAAAGAAGGGAAAATGAGGGAGAAAAGCCATCATATCAAAAGTAGGAGCTCTACTGCACACAGGTAATTCATACAATGAGCCATGCTGTCCCCTTCTTTCCACTCTCACTTCTTTCCACTTTTTTGCAGAGACTGCACACAACTTTGTGCTGGAGCAGTTGGAGTGGAGAGCTGCCAGGGACGCACATGAGAGCACTGAGCAGCCCTGCACAGCACAGGAATTGCCATGAACTCCCAGGGCCGCCTCGCAAGCAGCTGCTATTGGAACAGCTATACAGTTTGATGATTTCTTTCCAGATTCTGCTGGAAAACAGAAGAGTGAGAGGGGGATTGGACGGGAGGCTGAAGCTGAAGGTGCAAAGAAAGGCCAGCCAAATTTTGGAGTATATGTTGTGCGACCATCCAGCCCCTTGTGTTGACATGACTAAATGCAGCTCTTCCCCTGGGCTCCCATAGGCTTCTCTATTGTGTAATAATCATCATTTCATGACATATTTGAAAAAGCATCTTTTGCTTTCTTATTGTCAGTTCAATTGTCTCTCCCCATGAGAATCCCAGGAAGGAGATACAGTTTGCTGGAGTCCCACCTGCTTTACTTCATGGAGTTTCCTACACTTACTCCTTTCCAAAGCAAAGGATTTACCCCGAGAGAGAGAGATGTGGATTGAGAAAAACCCTCAGCTCTGTATGGAAACTAGATTTTGTCTTTGCAGATTCAGTACATATCAGTGCAAGGCTGTCAGACCCACAGACTTACCAGTTTTCTCCAAACATCCTTATTATAAGAGCGCCAGCTGGGCTATAGAGAGCAGCTGTTACTTAGGAGGAATGTCAACTTCTCAGTTCAGTCAGGGGAAAAGAAGAAGAATATGGGATGTGCTATAGTTAAGAATGAATGTGAAATATTTACTATTTACCCACTTATAATTAGGGCAAAGAAACAGTTTTGATATCTGTACTCGAGTTCAAGGTCAAGTTCGCACGCCCGTGTGGCTTAGGTCAGCTGCACCCATTCTGCCTGCTTGAGGCAAAGGCCAAGGGTGAACCTTGCTCCCCCTTTCCTCTCTCACACCGCACAAAGCCTGAAATTCCACGACCAGAGAGCCAGCTGCCTTTCTGCAGGCTACAGGTTAAGTGAGACCAGTGTATGGGCAGGGTGGATGACAGGGAAGCTGCAATCCAAAACCAGGCTTGGTCCCCAAACTTCCAAGATGCTATAGACATGCCCACTTCTTATTGTCCACCCCGGCACATGGGAATGGATGAATTTATAATTTTTTATTTCTTTCAATAGTCCTCTTCATGAACTAAGCTGAAGGCCATCCTCTTCATCTGTGAATTCTAGCACATGCCTGCTGAGCAATTTTTAAAAATCACCTTCCCTCATAGGTTTGGCTAAGTCTGCTTGCATGAAAGAAAAGCAACATCAGGTGCTTGCAGCCACATAGAACACAGCTACAGTGAGACTGCATGGTGCAGATCATGTATAAGAACAGCCTTTTATTTTTTGTAAAGAAAACAGTTGGATTTTGTGAAAGTAGACAATATATTTGCACGGCAGCTGTGAAAAGAGGTTTGTAGGTCCTTTGTGCAACCTCAGAATTGAGCTCTTCTCAAATTTATTCCAAATTTTTCAACATCCTACTTGAAGTAAGGATACAAGAGAGATTGTGATTTCTTCCAATTGAATTACTGCACTACGCAGAAGAAACAGAAAACGGTGTTCTGCAGAATATCTGTGCGTTGCCTTGTTATCTGTAACACAACATGGAGAACCAATGTTCAGCTGATATCTATCATGACACTGAAGCAGGGACAGCACTTACCCTGAGGACAGCAGGGTCCATCCCCTCCAGAACTGTACAATCTTTGATAAAATCTTTCTAGTTTTTTGGTTTGGTTTGGTTTGGTTGGGTGGGTGGGGTTTTTTGTGCTTTTTTCTTTTCCCTCTTGGGCCAAGCTCATTTGGCACAAGTGCTGGCACCAAACCCAGCACCACAACAAACCAGAACATGAACATACAACAGAATAGCAAGTGCACTGTACATCTGTGGTAGCTCCCAGTGAGGATTCCCCTGGCTGTCCCCAGTCTTACAGAAACTGATTTGTGGGAACACGGGCTAAACACAGAAGTGATGCATCGGAGAATCATAGAAGGTCCCAACATACTGCCTATCCTTTGATTTCATTTCTAGAAGAGTGGTTACATTTGATTAATTAACTTTGCTTCATCTCTCCTTTTCTTAACAAAGCCAAATAAGGTAGATTTTGTTGTTGAAAAACAAGTTTAGTAAAAACATTACAGAGTTCACCTGCATTCGTGGAATGGCTTTTGGTGGGCACATTGCCAGCTCTTCTTAAGCTCACAGTGACAAGCATGTGGCAACTGGGGATGAACAGATACAAAGAGGGATGCAAAGAAAAATGTTACAGGGTTCTCTACAAGGCAATGAACATTTTTCTCTTTTCTAATAGATAACATTAAATATTCTCATCTTGTTAGTATCCTCTTAACAATACTGAACTTATATTGTTCCTGTTTTGTATATTATTCTCTCAAGCTTCCGTTCTGTTATGTGTATGTGCACAGACATACCCAGACACACACTTTCTGCTGACAACCCTACCAACTAAAAAGCTACCACTGCACTGAAGTGTTATTTTCCATGTGACTTTAACCACCTTTTCCACCCATGCATTCTTAGTTCATAATCATGTGGTCTCTCAGTCAGCTTAAACTATGTTATTTAAGAGACCCTTTCTTACCAAGCATTCCAGGTTGCTCTTTATTAGCAATCTGTCACTGAGGGTATTTTCATTTCCAACAGCTTTTTTTGCCATCTACAACATTTGCCAAAATTAATCTGTATTTTGTTTAAGATCACAAGTCTTAAATCTTAATCTTCATTTGCCAGCATCAAGTGACAATGAACTTGGATCTCTGCGACATTGTTTTAGGAATATTTACATTCCCACTTACAGATACATTTTGTAATTTGTTGACCAGATTTCAGTGTGGCTAATATTGTCTCTCATGATTTTCCTATACTGCAATTTTTCAGGTGTCATAAGAAACAAAGTCAAATAGAGTACAAATATAAATTTCTGTCAGAATAGTCAGCCTGAAAACAAGCCTACATGCTCACTGAAAAATGATCTATGTTCCTCAAGTATTTTGACTAGAATTAATTATGCAAATATCCTTTAATTCTTTAGTGGCTGCTTCACCCGTGAACCTCTTGCTCAGAATCAGTATCAAGATATACTTATGTGGGTCATAAACTTTCTCTTTTAAAATATTAGAACAACATTAGCTTTTTTCAGCATCCTGGAAAGTCCCTCATTTTGTAATCCGTGTTTAAAATCAACATGAATGTCTCAAAGAGCTCATCTGCCAATTCCTTTAATACTCTTGGCTACAAGTTATACAATCTACTGGATCTAAAAATGTTTCACTCTCAATTTTGTCATTTAATGTCTGCTCTGTACTGATGAATGAGAATGTACTGATGAAATAGGATGTACTTCATTAACATTGCAAGATATGAACAAATTCTCCTACTTCAAATACAGAACAGAAATTTTTATTGACTACATTTGACTTTGTTATGTGACTGAGAACAGCTATTTATTAAATATCCTTGCCTTTTCTGAATGGCTAAGATAATTTTTGTCTCATACAGAACCTATATCGTAGCTAGGGTTATTTCTAATAATTTAAATAATTCCTCTCATTTCCTTATATAAATGAGGCATGTATTTTTTTTAAATTTTACAGCTTTAGCTTCACTTATCCAGTGGCTGTATTCTTAGTTGCAGTCGGTAATGTTTGCTTTTATTTTAGCAATTGGTCTCTCCCATTTTTTAACTTTTTCTCTTCACTGTCCATTTTTAATCTAGCTTTCAATAAAATAAGTTATCTTTTGTGATTATAAAATTGGGCTTTGAAGTCACAGGATCTAACAAACAATCCATTAATAGTGGAGGTTTTTCCTTCAATATTGTCAGCAGTTGCTTTCAACTTTGGGAAATTAGCTTTCAAAAGAGCCAGGTATTTTCATGACTGGCCTGGGTCTTTCTTTGGCTACATATAAAATATGAACCAGATTCTTATTAATTGTGTTAAGAAAATATCAGTGTCTAGTTCAGTGATTAATTCACCATTTTTGATCCTAATGAGATTTAACATGAAGTAACTACAGTCAGTTCTACTCTTTGTACTCTTGTTTCCGTAACTTTCAGGTATTCCTGGAGCGATGGACTGGTGACTTCATGAAATCTCAAGGCTCCCTCCCAGATGACTCAAATCGCACATGATAATGTAATTATTCTTTTGACATATTATTGGAAGCTGTTTGAGGAGCTGCTAATGTTGTTATCATCTAAGCTGATGACATAGATAACTATTCCAAATCAATACTTAATTTTATGAAGTATCAGTGAATACTTCGACTCACAAGCACAGAACAACTTTCACTTGATATTGATTCACTTGTTTCAGATTTTGCCTAATCTGTTTTGAAAATTAGATGATTAGAATAAAATTAATATACTTTTAATTCTGACAGTGAGGATGTAACTTTAAAATATTATTATAGGTGTCTGATGCAGAGCCTATTTTCATTGCAGAATGATCCTTGTAATAAGCTAAGACCAGAACAACGTGTAAAGAAAATACACCACTTTCTTCAGGTATTTAAGTGTTTTCCATTTCAGTCTATATTTTCTCAAAACCCCAAATCAAAAGAGCTTATCCACCACACAAATAAAATGTTGATTCAGCCAACAAAAATCAATTGTCTATGAAACAGTTCCAGTTCAATTTGTAGTGAATAAGAAAATCGTGCTTTTTGCCTCTTCTTCCCAATATCACAGACTGCTTGGAATTGACAGTTCATGCTGGTAAGTGCTTAGATCTGTAAGAAATTCTGTGAAAGGCAATGGGATGGTGGTGCAGTCACCAACATATGAGCAAGGACTCTACACATCAGGTTTTATACATAATTAATTTATAAATTTTAGATTATACATTCACAAAACATTTGCTTTGTTCCTTTAAGCTGCCTACATCATGTAATATGGTATCTGTTCCCTGAGAAGATGACAGATTTCTAAAACATAAAATCAACAAACAGTGGTTTATTTTGTTTAAGTAAAACTATTTCTGTTGCCTAGGTATACATATAAAAGAATAAACATTTTCCAGATATTCTAACTTACACAATTTTTTCACATGACTATTCATAAATTACTAATAGAAGATCATGAAAGCGGCAAATTGAGAACAACTGTAAAATTTTCAAATGACCATAATTTAAGCCTTGTCTCTACAACAGTACGGTTTCTATTTTCACAAATAAAATCTTGCTTAGAAAATAATAAGTTTTTAAAGGCTTATATGTGCTATCTCTTCAAAATTCAATGGAATTTCAGAGCACTGTTTTTCAGGACCCCCCCTCCCAAATGTGCTTTTAGATATCTGCACCTTAACTAAAATACACAAAAATTCATCAGAATTATATAAAAACATGTACAACTAAACAAATAAATGGAGTGAGAGCTAAGAATATGCATGTGGACTGTCATACTTTGCAAGCAAAGACTTGCAGAGCCATTCATCATCAAAACAAATCCTGCCAAACGTGATAAGATCTGTCATACTCCAGCCAAATTGGTAAAATAAATGTAGAAAGCAGGAATGTAATGTAGAAAGCAGGAATGTAATGTGATGTGACTAATCCTGAGACCCAATACGACAGAAAGGAAGGTTTTCAATATGGCAAGGGAAAAAAATGCTCGTGATACACTGAAGGTTGAAGATGGAAACGCTGAAGACTTTTTTCCCCTGTCATGCCTTATAAAGAGTTTTGAAAATGTCATACACATTTCTAATGTTCTTCATAGAATTTAAAGTAGTTTTTCAAAAAAAATTTTTTTTTTTTTATTTTGGATGCCTCAGTCCAAATTTTCTAAAGAAATCACTTCCTGGTTTCAGATTCAGATTTTTTAGAGACCTAACCTATTTGGCATTAGAGTAGGAAAGCAGATTATTCAAAGAGTGCAAAATGCCAGGTACTACACTCCTATGAAAGTCTGACCACTAGTGGCACAAAATTGCCCTCTTGCAAACGCATCCTCCTGGGGGGAAGCTTCGAAAGGCTGGAGCATTATTTAAGTTGGCCTTTGAAATTATGCAAATTCACGAGGTGGAAAGAGCTGGAGGTCCTACAGGGCCTGTTTGAACAGAGACCAGAAAATCCAGCATGCTTTTCCACCCTGAGGGTCTCCCTGCAGCAGGGCATGGCTGCGTTGCTTTGGGGGGGCACTGGGAGGCATTCTGTCCCCCTGAGCTCAAGTCCCCCTTCAGGGGCTACCAAGCCATCCCTGCCTAGCAATAGCTTTGTTTGGCTGGCTGCAATCACTACATTTTATAAATATGATAAAACGAACAGATTAAAAAAAAAACAAAAAGAACAAACATGTTTCTTCACAGTCTTTAGCAAAATATTTTTTTTTCTTAAATAGTAATAAAGAGAAAAAGTATATAGTGCATTTTGATATACTCTTTTCTACAAGCACAACGTCTGTGGAAAGAGGCAATTTCTTTTACTGTGTCAATGGATACAGTTTGAAAAGGAGACAAGTTTTCAGCTGGATCTGTTAGTCTAATTAAAGATATTAGGCCTTGCTTCATTCATAAAAAGGAGAGCATACTTCATAAGACACTATACGGTTTGCCATTTTTTCTATTGTTGGGTCCAATTGGCATTATTGGCAAAACATACTTAGAAACTTGCTTGTTTTTAACAGCTATCTGTACTTTTTTATTAAAAAATATTACTCTGTGAAATGAGCCTCCCCTCCTATGCTTAGACCAACACATTCATTTATGCTACTGATATTACATCTTTTGCATAGTTGTCTCTCTGCTAGTTTAATTTTTATCCTAGACTCGATTTTATTTAATGCCTTAATACCATTTTTAATACTTTAATATTATAAGAATATTGTTATTATAGTCATTCCTCTACAGCACTATGTGCTGGATTGTAAAAGGTTGAGCTACATTGACAACATAGCTTACAGCTTGCAATTTCAGATCGAATAGGTTGAAATTCCAAAACAAGAAGATCCAAGATTTAGCTGAGAAGGCTAACTCGCAGGGTGCAAAATAAAATTTGAGAACTATTTAACCTGGGTTTTATCTCAGCATTAGGGGTTTTTTTAGCATTACTCTTTTGAAATTGTAATAATACTACATGTATTCCATTTTGAATGAAAGAATCAAATGCATTCTCTCTATGTAGTTCTTTACTTTTCTATCAGGATCTACGAAACAGTGAGTAGGATCTGACAGATCCCATTATTCAAAGTGGCTGAACTCCTTTTTTGTTGTAGCTGGTCATAAAACTTGGCACAAGCCTGTTACTAGTAATATTCCTTTATCGCTGCACTTACTTTTAAGCTGTAAATCTGTTTTGCATCTATGGAAAAAGTATAGTCTGGGTGC